>NW_028175139.1:0-64628 GCF_965226575.1 Pagrus pagrus | reverse complement strand
GAACCGGCCCCTTGTCTTTCAGCCGGACCACATGCTCCACGAGGTCAGTCTTCCCCGGGTTGGCCGCGAAGAGCTTGGCGACCCGCTGGAACACCTGGCACAGCTGGCTGGACTGGGCGGCAGAGAGGTGCCCGAGAGCAGGCTCCGCAGACTGGCTCAGGTCGGCGAGGGTAGACTCCTCCTCCCCCGCGCTGTCCACCGCCGTCACCAGCAGAGACGCCACGGGAACCCGAGCCTCCCTCCACTCCTTCAGCAGGTTGACGTGGTAAACCTGCTTTGCCCTTTTCTTGTCCGGGTGGTGGATCTCGTAGGTCACCGGGCCCATCTTCCTGAGGACGGTGTACGGGCCCTGCCATTTGGCCAGCAGCTTGCTGTTGGAGGATGGCAGGAGGAGTAGGACCTTCTGGCCAGGCTGGAACTCTCTGTGCCTGGCCTGTCGGTCGTACCACGCCTTCTGGGTCTGCTTGGCCTCACGAAGGTTGACCTCGGCCTCGTCTCGGTACCTTGCCAACCGGTCCCTCATCTCCAGCACGAACTGGACCACACCACGGTCACTGGTGCCGGTTGCGGGAGACTCCCAGGTCTTCCGCAGCAGATCCAATGGCCCCTGTACCTCCCAGCCATACAGAAGCTCAAACGGGGAAAACCCTGTGGACGCTTGGGGAACCTCCCGGTAGGCGAAAAGCAGGTAGGGCAGCCACTGGTCCCAGTCTCTCCCAGTGTCGGCCACAAACTTCTGCAGCATCTTCTTCAGGGTCTGAATGAAGCGCTCGACCAGGCCGTCCGTCTGAGGGTGGTCTTGATCGCCGAAATCCCCAGTGCCGGTGGAAGAGCTGCAGGAGTCTGGAGGTGAAGTTGGTCCCCTGGTCTGTGATGATCTCGTCCGGTACACCAACCCTGGAAAACAACTGAACAAGACAACGCAGAACAGCAGGAGCAGTGACCGTGCGCAGGGGGAAAGCCTCTGGGAACCGTGTGGCGTAGTCACAGAGCACCAGGATGTACTGGTGCCCCCCACTGCTCTTCACCAATGGGCCCACAATGTCCATGGCCACACGCCTAAACGGAGTGGAGATCATGGGCAGGGGTTGTAGGTAGGCTCGGTCGGACTGGCAGACATAGCAAGTTTTCTGACAGGTGGGACAGGTTTTGCAGAAGGTTTGCACATCAACATACATGGAAGGCCAATAGAACCTGGGGGATATGCGCAAATAGGTTTTGTTGCGGCCAAGATGACCTGCCCAAGGCAAGGTGTGTGCCAGGTGCATTATCATCGGCCGGCATGACACAGGAACCACAAGGCGTTTGACCCCCTCCGCCACTGCATACAAAACATCACTGTCAACAACAAAACATTCTTTCTCCCCTTTTGACATATCCAGCCCCCCAACCACCTTGGCGAACAAGGACTTCAGAGTCCCATCCTCCCTTTGCAGGGCCCCAATGTCCTCTGGCACCTCCCACATGCCCTTTGCCAGTCCCTTTGCACAGTCCGGCTCCCGGGACTTCAGCCCCTTTTCAAACCGCCGCTGGCGGCGAGACTTCCTGGGCCCCTTCATGGGCCCCTCAAACAAACTGCTGTCCAGGGTTGAAAAGAGTTCTGGATCGGGCCCCTTTTTCGGCCCTGGGTCGGCTGTCACCCCCGCCCTGGCCTAGGTGCGGGTGATCACATAACCGGACAAACCCTTCCCCAGGTCACTGTCTTTGGGGCCGGCCTCCAGCAGCACGTCCAGCAGCACAGGTAAGTCCCACCCCAGGATAGCAGCAATAGGTAACCTTTCCACCAGCCCGACCGTCAGCAGGTAAGGTTGCTCATCCACCACCACCGTCACCTCAGCTGTGGGGTAGGAATGGCTGTCCCCGTGCACACACAAAATGTCTTCCTGTCTGCTATAATCCACCACGCCCGTTGGCACCAACTCCCTTCGGACCAGCGTCAGGAAGCTCCCCGAGTCAACCAGAGCAGTCACAGACTCACCATTAATGGTAACGTCCTTAAAACGCTGTTGCCCTCCCCCAGCACTTGCAACCTCAGCCCGAGGAGTGTAGCATGCCCCGCTAAGCTTAGCTTTTCTGATGGGGCACAACGAAGCCTTGTGCCCTGCTTGCTGGCGGTAGAAACAGATGAACTCCTTACCGGGGCTGCGCTGGCGAGGTGTGGGCCGGGATTCTCCAGGCGGATGCTGGCTGGCTCTGGCTGCTGGTCTGGGCTGCGACGAAACCTGGCGACTGGGACCACCGTGATAAGCAGGCGGGCCTCCCCTCCGTGCGTTTAGGTACTGCAGCGCTAGCTTGCCTGCAGCTAACCCATCCGTTGGCTTGTGCTCCTTCACCCAGGTGCGGATGTCTGTTGGGAAGACTCGCAGCAGCTGCTCCAAGATGACCTGCTCACCGATCTGCTCCTTGGTATGCTGCTCTGGCCGAATCCATCGACGGTAGAGACCCTTTAAGCGGTGGTAAGTTTCTGTTGGGTTCTCTCCCGGTGGAACTGCCATGGCCCGGAACTGCTGGCGATACGTCTCCGGTGAGACGTCAAACTTGGTCAGGAGTGCCGCCTTCAGGTCCGGGTATGAATGAGCCCTCTCCTCGTCCATAGCGGTGTACGCCTCTAGCGCCTTCCCAGTGAGTAGCGGCACCAGGCGACACGCCCACTCACCATCTGGCCAACCACACGTTCTGGCAATCCACTCGAAGCGAAGCAGGTAATTTCCAATGTCCTCCCCAGCCAGGTACTGGGGAATCTTGGGGTCACCAAAGGGTCTGCTCTCCGGCCTCGGAGGTTCTGTCCCACTGCTCACCCCAAACCTTGCCGCCCTTAAGGGTGAACTGCGGCGCGGTGCAGCAGGTGTAGGTAAGTCCATTCTAAGGCTCATCAGCGACCTCTCAGATGGTGATAGGGACCCAGGTGCAGGGACAGGTGCTACCGGCCTCGGCCCTGCCACTGCCTGATCCAGTTGCGGGGCTGGCCACGAAGCCTGGAGTCCCCTGAGCTCTGCCAGGAACCCCTCCTCTCTTCTCTGCTGTCCCTCCAGGAAGGTCCTCATGACCGCCACCAGCTCCTCTCCTGGACTTGGAGCTCCAGGGCCGGCCTGCCGGACTGGGGCCGCCGCACCCCCTTCGTCCTCCTCGGCTGTGGACCAGGCTCCCTCCTCGCCATCTTTGTCCTGCACTGGTTCCTCCTTTTGTGAGCGCAACCCAGTACCCGTCTTCCTGTGTACCGGATGCGCCCTCGTCGACTGGCCATCCCACTTCTGACACCAAATGTCGGGGTTCGATACTTTGAAACGCTGGTTTGGAAAGATGATGGCCCAGTCGGCAAACTTTAGTTTGGTGATTTTCTTTTTATTACACCAAAAACCCAAAGACAAAAATACCCACAGGTGGCAAAGCAACAAAAAAAACGCAGGAATATTTACAATATGACAGAGTAAAAAAAATATTTACAAGGAACAGGCAGCAACTGTTATCCACATGCCACTCAGCCGAATCCTTCCTTCAAGTGAGCCGAGCTCTCTTTAAAAACCCCCTTGGCCCCTCCCCCGGGCAAACCAATTAACAAAACACAGGGGTTAAGAAACATAAACTGGGAAACAAAGCACAAAACTAACAGAACCCCTTTAAATATAACCCCAGTACTGTGGCACTAATAACCCCTCATATGGCTGTGCCACTTTTCCCACAGAACACATACATTAACAATATTTCAAAACAATTAACACACATAGTTTAGTCCATGGTCGCCTGACCCATGGAAGCACGCCACAGTGCGCTACTTATGACGTGGCCCGGAACTGCCTCGGTTCGGCCCGTGAACCCGAGACAGACCTCCGCAGCAACAGCAGGTGAGCATGTGTGTAGGTGTGTGTGTGTGTGTGTGTGTGTGTGTGTACGTGTCGCGTAGGCGCCGAGTGTGCACCCTCGACAACCCACGGAGGGGAGAACAGAGTTCAGGGTAAAAAGTTTATGTCACTGCTGGACCGCGACATGCGGCCGGCGGGGAAACAGGTGATAAGGAGCTTGGCTCTGCCGGAACAATGAGGCGCCCCACCGGCACTCTCTGAGAGAGAGAGCGCGCCGGTCAGGAAATGACGGGCGTTCAACAGCGCTCCGCCACACAAATTCAACCAGTTCAGGCTAGAAAACCTGTTTGAAAGATCTTTTTTCAGTGAAATGCAGCTTAGGCGACTGTACAGTGCAAAAACAGGCTCCTCTTGCTCTGAAACGCTCATTTTTCATAAGCCACTTTTCACCCTTAATGAATTAAATTCCAGGTAAAAACTCCTTTGCCATGAAGAAGATCCAAATTCAACCAGTTCAGGATAGAAAACCTGTTTGAAAGACCTTTTTTCAGTGAAATGCAGCTTAGGCTACTGTACAGCGCAAAAACAGGCTCCTCTCGCTCTGAAACGTCTATTTTTGACATAAGCCAGTTTTCAGCCTTAATGAATTAAATTCCAGGTAAAAACTCCTTTGCCATGGAGAAGATCCAAATTCAACCAGTTCAGGCTAGAAAACCTGTTTGAAAGACCTTTTTTCAGTGAAATGCAGCTTAGTGCAAAAACAGGCTCCTCTCGCTCTGAAACGCTCATTTTTGACATAAGCCACTTTTCAGTCTTAATGAATTAAATTCCAGGTAAAAACTCCTTTGCCATGAAGAAGATCCAAATTCAACCAGTTCAGGCTAGAAAACTTGTTTGAAAGACCTTTTTTCAGTGAAATGCAGCTTAGGCTACTGTACAGTGCAGAAACAGGCTCCTCTCGCTCTGAAATGCTCATTTTTGACATAAGCCAGTTTTCACCCTTAATGAATTAAATTCCAGGTAAAAACTCCTTTGCCATGAAGAAGATCCAAATTCAACCAGTTCAGGCTAGAAAACCTGTTTGAAAGACCTTTTTTAAGTGAAATGCAGTTTAGTGCAAAAACAGGCTCCTCTCGCTCTGAAACGCTAATTTTTCACATAAGCCACTTTTCAGCCTTAGGCGACTGTACAGTGCAAAAACAGGCTCCTATCGCTCTGAAACGCTCATTTTTCACATAAGCCACTTTTCAGCGCAAAAACAGGCTCCTCTCGCTCTGAAACGCTCATTTTTGACATAAGCCACTTTTCAGTCTTAATGAATTAAATTCCAGGTAAAAACTCCTTTGCCATGAAGAAGATCCAAATTCAACCAGTTCAGGCTAGAAAACCTGTTTGAAAGACCTTTTTTCAGTGAAATGCAGCTTAGGCTACTGTACAGTGCAGAAACAGGCTCCTCTCGCTCTGAAATGCTCATTTTTGACATAAGCCAGTTTTCACCCTTAATGAATTAAATTCCAGGTAAAAACTCCTTTGCCATGAAGAAGATCCAAATTCAACCAGTTCAGGCTAGAAAACTTGTTTGAAAGACCTTTTTTCAGTGAAATGCAGCTTAGGCTACTGTACAGTGCAGAAACAGGCTCCTCTCGCTCTGAAATGCTCATTTTTGACATAAGCCAGTTTTCACCCTTAATGAATGAAATTCCAGGTAAAAACTCCTTTGCCATGAAGAAGATCCAAATTCAACCAGTTCAGGCTAGAAAACCTGTTTGAAAGACCTTTTTTAAGTGAAATGCAGTTTAGTGCAAAAACAGGCTCCTCTCGCTCTGAAACGCTCATTTTTCACATAAGCCACTTTTCAGCCTTAGGCGACTGTACAGTGCAAAAACAGGCTCCTCTCGCTCTGAAACGCTCATTTTTCACATAAGCCACTTTTCAGCCTTAATGAATGAAATTCCAGGTAAAAACTCCTTTGCCATGAAGAAGATCCAAATTCAACCAGTTCAGGCTAGAAAACCTGTTTGAAAGACCGTTTTTCAGTGAAATGCAGCTTAGTGCAAAAACAGGCTCCTCTCGCTCTGAAACGCTCATTTTTGACATAAGCCACTTTTCAGTCTTAATGAATTTAATTCCAGGTAAAAACTCCTTTGCCATGAAGAAGATCCAAATTCAACCAGTTCAGGCTAGAAAACTTGTTTGAAAGACCTTTTTTCAGTGAAATGCAGCTTAGGCTACTGTACAGTGCAGAAACAGGCTCCTCTCGCTCTGAAATGCTCATTTTTGACATAAGTCAGTTTTCACCCTTAATCTATTAAATTCCAGGTAAAAACTCCTTTGCCATGAAGAAGATCCAAATTCAACCTGTTCAGGCTAGAAAACTTCTTTGAAAGACCTTTTTTCAGTGAAATGCAGCTTAGACAAAAATAGGCTCCTCTCGCTCTGAAAGGCTCATTTTTGACATAAGCCAGTTTTCACCCTTAATGAATTAAATTCCAGGTAAAAACTTGTTTGCTATGAAGACAAGGGCGCAATTTCCACTGGGGACAGGGGGGACATGTCCGCCCCACTTTTCAAAATCATGTTTTTGTCCCCCCCACTTTTTACACTTTGAAAACTAACAGTAGGCACAGGCTGTAATTGCAAAACAACAAGAAACCCTGCGTAAACTGACCGCTCGGAAGCCCCCCTCACACTACGTGCTCAATCAAAGACACAGACAGGACGCGGCACAGCAGCAAAAAGATGAAAAGGAGCCGACAGCTCAACTTAAAGTCCTTATTTGGAACGGGACTAAAAAGGAAGAAAGAAAATGTGAGTTGATTAGTCATTACTGGTATTTCTAACTTTACTCTATACACTATTGTAGCTAACGTTAGCTAACTAATATGTTAAACCAGGCGCTTAGCCATCTCTGTTTAAAACGTGTATGCAGCGCACTGATCACACAAGGAAGAGAGGAGGTGAAAAGAGACAACAACACCGTTACCTGTTGTATACTGGCCTCAGGCTGTACGATCGCTAAAACGCTGACGACCAGTGAGTAACGAGTTTGAAAGTAGCCTCTAACTTAATCAATCAATCAATCAATCACATTTTATTTGTATAGCACTTTACAATAGCCAGACGGTACCCAAAGTGCTTTACATCAAAACAATAAAATAATACATAAAAGCAATACATAAAAAACACAGGAAAGTGCTACAGTGCTGCAAGAAAACACAAGAAAGTACTACTAGTGCTGCAGGGTGTTAAAGGCCCTCCAAAAGTGCATTAAGTAAAAAACAGGCAAAATAAGTACACCTAAGAGCAGGACTACCCTAGTCAGAGTTAAATGCCAATCTAAAAAAGTGTGTCTTCAGCTTCGATTTAAAAAGGCTGAGGTCAGTAGTGGTGCGAATGTCAGGGGGCAGTCTGTTCCACAGCCTGGGAGCTGTGACAGCAAAAGAACGATCGCCCCACTGTTTAAGTCTTGACCTTGGTACCTCTAGCAGGAGCTGGCCGGAAGAACGGAGGGCCCTGCCATGATCGCGGACAGTTAAAATCTCTGACAGGTAGGAGGGAGCCAGGCCATTAATGGAGTAAAAAACAAACAATAAAAGTTTAAAATCAATTCTAAAACGAACTGGAAGCCAGTGGAGTGACGACAGCACAGGGGTAATGTGTTCACACCTGGACGTGCCTGTTAAAAATCGGGCAGCAGCGTTCTGAACAAGTTGGAGACGCGAGATTAAAGACTGGCTTCATGAACGCAGCTCAAACCAACCCGGTGCCTCAGCAGGATGACCAAGCCTTGATAAATACACCGGATCCGCGCATCCTCATGCATTTCAGCCGGGTCGCTACCGGAGCTAAATTAAAAAAATAAATAAAAATAAAAATAAAAGCGCTCCTTGCGGTGGAGCTGAGAACAGCGGAGTTTCCTCTACTACAGCTGAACAGCTGACATGTGGTCAAGACGTACAGACCTGTCACAGTCTCACGGTGCATTTCATAATTATAAACTTCAACCTCAGAGCTCTCTGTCCTCAGACTGTCCTCACCTGTCCTGAACATCACACAGGGACAACATGGAGCCATGGAGCTGCTTGTGTGATTGGTTACTGAGTTGAGTTGATTTGTGTCTGACTGTCAGTCTGTGACCAACACTGTCTATGGTGCTGAAAGCTCAAGCAGGTTGATGTCTGGCTGAGTCAGTAGCTACCATGTCTTTGGTACAACACAAACATTAAATGGACACAGACAGTCTACAATTAACATGGTAGCTACATGGCTTAGACATGGTAGCCACTGACTCAGACAGTGACCTGTGTGTGTGTGTGTGTCAGAGGGGGTGATCTGTGGCATTGTCTTCTGCAGAAATATTTAGTGTGACTAGCATGTTTAAATAATGGAATAAATGCAATGTTTAAATAACTATCACAAGGGCCCATCGAGAATGCTCCTCCCTCTCTGTGCTGAGACCCACGCTCCGCCACTGGCAGTATGGCTAATGACAAAATAGTAGGCTAGGGTTAAATAGAAATGGCATGATTTAAGCTCTACGCAGGCAGAAATCGAGCGCACTGTGGTGTAGTGAAGAATGAAAACCAACTTGTAAGCTCAAGGGACTTTACTCAACATCTTCAGCAGGAAGTACAGCTTCATAACAACAGCTCCTTCTTCTTCTCTTCACCTACATACATAGTCCTGTCTTATTCAGTGGTGCCATCTAGTGACACTCCAACGTAACAGCGTTACAGAACACAACACGCGCTATGCGTACACAAATTTGCCGTTCCTACTTGTGTCCCCCCCACTTCTGAAACTAAAGTTTCGCCCATGGTTAAGTATATTTCTCCAGGAAAGTTTCTTCTGCCTCTCAAGTTTATAATTACAGTTTATAATTCAAGAGAAGGTCCGAACAGTCTGATGACATTATTTTGCATATGAATTAGCCATGTGCTTCTGTTCCTTCGCAGACCATGTCAATAACACCCGAAGACATAGTGTAGTCGGATTCTCTGAGCACCGCAGACAGTTCAGTCCTTTTGAATTCTCATTCACATCTTTCTTTGACCTCATGACGCTTTCCAACAAGGTCAAGGTGTGGTTTGGTAAACACTAGGAGGTCATTTTTGACTATGCGCGTTCCTCCCAAAACGGCGCTGACGTCCCCTGCAGAGTTTAATCTTGACATTTTCAATGCGTCTTTGTATAAAATCACAATCGAGTAAGTCGACATTAAAAAAAAAAGCGTTGAGCATGGAAATGTAATTTGTTACATACTGGTTGAAATAAAATCCATGGTGACTACAGCTGTGGCTAGTGGTTGTGGCTAACCTTGCATGCCACCATATGCACAAAGGATTGTGCCATCAGAACAGCTCATGGCAGTCTATCACAGATGTTAATCATTAAAATCTGAATCACTTTCACTGTTTGTTTCAATCTCGTAATTTATGTATTTTGTAACTTTACAATCGACCTAATACGGCTTGGCTTTATTCGCGGACTTCATGCTACGAGGATACAATAGACGATAGTAATTAAGGTTTCAAACATTTAGTAAATGGGGTAATTTGAATGTCGACAAGATAACATGCAAAAATTAATTTAAAAAAAATAGTATCGCAAACATACCTCCAGTCCTCAGTCAACTTCTCTGCACGATCCGCTTCTCCGATTGCATTCACAGGCAGTGGGAAACTTCACTACTGTTATGGCCTCAAATTGAAAGGAAACTTTTATCAAATGTTTCAATGCAAAAATACTACAGATTGAGGTAATTACTCCCATATTAAATAATTACTTCAAATATAGTTTTAAGCAGAGTGAATACTACGAAAACTGCCTATTAAAAATGAAATAATCTTAATATTCTCAGTCATGCAAGCCATGGGATGGTTTTGATTAGTAAAAATGAGTTAAAATATTTTTTTATCTTCAAATAATTTCAAATCATAAAGGGATTAAGAAGTTAAACATGTATTAATAATCATTATTTATTCAGTTCCAGGAAATCAGTAATTCCTGCCTGCCTTGAACGCAGCAGTGTTTTTGGAGGGAGTTTGGAGGTGCAGGTGCATTGAAAGCTCCCCTCCCCCACCCTGACTTGCACCTGACCTGACTGTGAACTTTCAGAGGAGCATGTAGTATGGCACTTATTCAATCTGAGATACAGAGCAGCACAAGTCTGAACTTTTTAAATGCTGTTTATCTTTAATAGGGATTTTCACATATTTTATACCAGATATGTATATTTAAATTACTATTGAAAATAAAATAAAAAATACAATTAGAATTTTTCTTTTCTATTAAATTTTGTAACTTGTAAGAAATGACTTATCATGGAAGGCTGAATATTGAGACAATATTTAGGAAAGACTGATATTTTAGCTCTGGCAGCTCATTGTAGTGACACTGAAGGTCAGTTTCTAAGCCTGTTGAGTGGCATCCTATGGTGGCATCCCCTCCCCCACCCTGAGTCCTCTCTTAACAGCCTTAGCTTTGAAGTCTGTCTTCTCCCTCTCACTAGAGAGATTTCTGATGCTGCTCGGGAAATTGCCTCCATACAGAATTGGGGGAGCATACGTCAGTCCGACCACCCAAAAGTCCGACTACCCATTAATCCGAGTTACTTTACAGTGTTAGGGTTAGGCTAAGGCAAATGTAATCAAATAATGCCCTATTTGCATATTTAAATATATATTCATGGAAACCTCCAATACAAAGGATGTTCTTATTCATGTCAGTGATCAACCTGTGAAGTTTCATGGATATATCTCTTAGTTTAAATTTTTGCCCTATTCACCTCAATTATACAGGGGCTAATATTGTGGTGGCCATATTGGATTTCCAGCAAAAAATTAACTTGCTTGTCCATATAGGTTGTAATCCTACTGGGTCATAGATATTTTTCTGGTGGCCAACCTTTTATAACATTGCAAATGCAGCACCCCGGGTGGATCATCTTATTTGTCCTCCAACATGTCAATCATTCTGAGGAAATGCTCACGTCACGCTGTCATGCATGCTCTTTCCTGGCTCGTTTCCACTAGCTGCACGTGCACTTTGATTATTTATGTGTCCCATGAAATGTCTGCGAGGACTTTTACCCCAGTTGGTGTGACAGTGGAGCATTACCGGCGGCCCGGTGGATGGTGCAGCGGGGGCTCCACCGGCCGGGACCGCACAGTAAAGCCGGGGGCATGGAGGGGGTGAAAGGGGAGGCTATACAGTAGGATATACAGTAACATGTTTTAATAAAAGTATTTTAAACATGCACAGAACAGTAACACTCTTGCATAAAAGGTATGCCCCAGTGGTCAGCATAATCCGACTCGAAGCAGACTGGTGCATTTGTGTGCAGATTAAGAGGAATAACAGAGTTTGTCATCCTGAATGTGTACAGAGTGTTTTGAATAGGAAAGCTAAGTAGCTTTAGAAAGCTCTAATCATTATGGGACAAAAATATTTTTGTATGACACTTATAAGTGAGCAACATAAAAATCTGGCTAAATCCCTTCAATCCTGTTTTTTCACCTTTAATACCCCCTGTCTCTTTGGCTGCCATGCAGCCCCCTTTCACCTTAGAGACCCCAAAATTTGCATGGAGGTTGTCTTGGGGCCCCTACACAAGAATACGAAAGCAAAATATAAGTCATTTAGAAAAAAGGTCCTTTTCAAAAACCCAAGGGTGTTACACCCTCTGACATACTGACAAATTTATAGCATTTTTTTTATAGAGGTCGTGGAAGTCTGAGCTTTTGATATGTTGTTCTGTAGCCCCAGATGAGTAGATAAGCATTGGTTTGGCTTTGATTAAACATCTACTTTTTGGTAGGCGGGCCTTCAAACTTTCACATTTTTAAACCAAATGAGGCTCACCATTCCAACAAACTGAATGACTTGAAACTTGTTATCTATTCCAAAAGCTCACAACTGCTGGCCACTAGGAAAGCGAAGAACGCTCCAATTATGGGACCAAAATGTTCTTGTATTACAATTTTAGCTGAGCAACATACTCAAATCGTATTCATTTAGAATAAAGTTTTGATATTTTTGTTAAACAGTTTTACATGTCTTTTTTGGCCTTAAATGGCCCCCTTTGACCCTAGAGACCCTAAATTTTGCACGGTGGTTGACCCCCCAATACAAGTGTGCCTAAGGATTTTTCATATTGCAGGTTATACTGGTTTACAAAATAAATGTAATGTGTGAAAAATACCATTTGAAAAGTTGAGTGAGGATTTGAAATGTTTTTTCAAGACACAAGAGCACAAATTTAACCGAAAAAGTGAGCACAGCGCCTAAAAACTCTCTCTGTCTCTCTCTTTTTTTTTTTCCAACATCGCGTCATATTACGTCACAAGAGGGAGTTGTATGCTAGCAGCTGCCATAGCTTAGTGTGGGAGCAGATGGCTATTTGTCAGAGCGGTCGTCTTATCGTGAGTCAGTGTGTTTACAGCAGGTTTGGATTGCGTTATCATGGACATGGTAAATTATTCAGTTTGTGGTGGTTTCACAAACTCCAGCCTGTCACGACATCGAGTCCACCGGTCCACCAGAAAAAAAACGGTGCTATCTTCCGTGCCTGGGTGCGTGTTGTGCAGCTGAAGAGACGGGGCTTGACCTCTGCGTCAGCTACGAAAAACTCGGTTGTGTGTCGCTCAGTTTAAACCAGAGGATTATCACTCCAGCGATCTGATGGAGTTCAACTGGGATTCCGAAGCAAGAACTGTGCGACCCCCCGCCCCCCTCTCCCCTCCAACCCCCGGTGCGGTGCGGTGCCTTCGGTGCCGACAGCCTCATCCGGACCGCTGTCTGTCAGCAGCTGCTGGTGCTGCCGCCCCGGCAGGAGACAGTAACGGATCAGACAGAGACTCAGCTGAACGTGAACAGCCACTTGTAAGTCTTGTTTTATAACATTTGCGTGAGCTAGAGTGGGTGACATCGCTAGAGTGGAGAGCAGCTGCAAAAACTTGAGAAAAAACTCTCTTCATCTTGATTTGGGTCCCACAGCTTTTACTTCACATAGACAATATATACATAGAAATGTAGGAAATCTTGTTGGCTTTCAGGTGATGTTCTTATTTCAGATGTAGGACTTAAACTTTTGGCTGTAGAAGCCCTCGAGCGACAAGCACTCCAGCAACTCCCCCATAAGCTGCAGTGTTAACTTTGAGCCTAAATTTCTGGAGTGGAGCAGACGGTACCGGTTTTGTCTCTCGCTCTGGCTCCCTCATTTTTCACTTTACAGAAATAAAAAAGACATCACATGGTTCAGCAATGTCTCCTGTTACTCACTGTATACATATTTTGGCCATAACCATTACACTTTTTTCTAAACCTGCAGGAGTTTGGGAGGTGTTTTCCCATTCATTCTTATGGGGACATTTTCAACTTTGGTTCTGCTATTGCTCCAGCATATGCAGCTACAGAAACTGTTTGGCTGTCAAACTGTTCAGCTTTTTAAGCTCTTTCAGCCTATTACTTTTCAGCTTTTCAGCCTTTTCATCCTTTTCAAATATTCAGCTTCATGTTCAGCTAGAGAAACCATCCAATTATCAAAATGTTCAGCTTTTTAAGCTCTTTGAACCTATTACTTTTCCGCCTTTGACTTTTCAGCTTTTGAAAAAAGACAGCTTTTTCTGCAAATTCTTGACCATTCATTCTCATAGTTGTATGCATTTTTTATGCATTAGGCAAGTGTTTTCCAGCACATTCAGCAGATTTCCGAAATCACTTCAGCCGTCAGCATTCACGCTGTATTTTCGCAGGAAATACAATTTTTCGAGTTATATATGCTATCTATATGCATACAGGCGGTACAACTCCAACACTATCTGACCTCCATTTTTAACACACTTGAACACATTCTGTGACAGAGCTGTTGTATGGGATTGCAGGTTGGACAAGGGTATATGTAGTAAACCAACCATTGAATGTATTAAGTTACATATTTGTATAAAGATTGACCTCTTATTATCCTAGCTTTCCAGGCACAGCCCAAGATGTGTCATGGTGCAAATTAATAGGTAATTTTCTTTTTTCAGGGCTACTGACAAGTTCATTGTGTGCCAAAGCCAGCTTATGTCTCTATTTACTAACTGCTCAGCCTGTTGTGGAGAAACTGAAGTAAGTAACTCCAACGGAAAGAAACATTGAGACGCAGGAGGGAACTTGTGCAAAAATAAAGCAGGTAAGGGTCTTCTTGTGATTTCTGATGAAAAAGTATCATAACTTGTATTTCAGTTTGTATATCTTGTGTTATTTATGTACTGTAATCTTCTGCCTTTCACATATGTCTTTCATGTCTGTCAGCATTTTTGGCTCCTCATGGATTCTCTGAGAGTGCGAGAGTGCAGCACTGTCCTGTCCTCGTCTGCTGCGGCTCCCCTTTCCAGATCCCTCCAGAAGATCAACAAGGAGGAAGCTGTTGGCATATTCACTGCCAGCATTCATGATTTGATACAGGACATTGATAACTCTGAGGCTTTTCATACTCATAACACTGTTTTTTTTTTTTTTAAATGGGTCAGATGGTATATTTCTTTTGATTATTAATGGATAATAACCGTTTTTTACAATCTGGACCTTATTTCTAGCATAAAATACGATCATTTACTCACCCAGATAACTTTGGTGTCATTACAAGTCGTTCCAACGAAATTAGATCCAGCTGAGAGCCGCGTATATCTGTATAATGCAAGTACACAGGGCAGTGCAATGTAGCCTCTAAATAACACATTCTCTGCCGCAAAATTCGTTAATTTCACCAATATTTTGTTATGATACGCTACTGCTATTCCCCTCTGAGTCCGGGGTTAGCTGTTGGTCTGTAGGTTGACCTACTAACCTCTGATCTGGATGATGTCATCTCCGACTGCGGCGCGCCTTGTTGCTATCGCTAATGCTACGGTTCGTTTCTGCGTGTGTCCGACTTGTCTGAACAAAATGAGCAGCTGGACGAAGTTCAGCTTCCTCTCCGCAACCTAGACTTACTAAAGCTCTGGCTAGTTGCACTAAAAATGGACCCGAATGCCGAAGCGGAATGACTATTATCAGAATGAGCCGGGCAGCGGTCGGAGATGATATCGTCCAGGTCAGAGGTCAGTAGGTCAACCTACAGACCCCGGGTGTTGATAACCGCTAACCCCCGGACTCAGAGGGGAATAGCACTAGCGTATCATAACAAAATATTGGTGAATGAAAGAGTTTCGCGGCAATTTTTTATTACTTACTAGTATTACTGTTTTTTTTAAAGAGAGTAATTATTGATAATGGCATTGACATACTGTCATCATATTCTCACACTTTTGATCTGTCTCCCTTCAGGGACCAAAGCTCCTCTCAACAGCAGCAGCAAGAAGCACCAGGTACCACAAGATCAAGGAGAGCCTTATGAACAAGAGTAGCAGAGGCTGTCAAAAGAGGTATCTGCATTCACTACTGACCAATGATGTAGGCATACTCAAGTGTTGGAACCAAGTGATAAAGTCACAATCTCTTTTTCAGTAATTCAGTAATGGATGGTAGTCATTTGTTTTACTCACCCATTACTTGTCCATTATACTCACACAAGGATACAGTAATAAGTCTGCATGAATAATAAAATGCATACTTTGGAACTGTGAGACAGTAGATACAGTAGATCATGGCCACATTCATGCCAACACCAGTAGAATTTTTTTTTTTACAATTGTGTGTTACTGACTATACATTTTTATCATTTTAACAGATCTGTGAAACAATCCTGGGCCATGCCAAAGACAGGTTCTCCTTCACCAGCTACCTTGTGAGTGCCGTGCTGCTAGAGGCAGAGCTGTTTGACCGGCATCTGAAAACATTCCCTGAAGAGGCTCTGAATACCACCATGAGGGCATACCCCATGCTACACAAGGAGAGGCTCAGGACTGAGCTTTCTCTCATCTACGAAAGTCCAGACTTCAGGGGCTCCTGCAGTGCACTGGCTCTGTACCAGGTTCTACAGAGCTACAACCTCCAGGAAACCTTCTCTGAGACTGTGGCGCTGTTGAACATCCTCATAATCACTCCAATGACAACAGCTGAAGCTGAGAGGTGTTTCTCCACCTTAAAGAGGTTCAAGACATTCCTGAGAAATACAATGGGACAGGAACGTCTGAATGCATTGGGCCTGCTTTCCATGGAGAGAGAACTTGTCAGGAACATGCCTGATTTCAATGAGAGGGTGATTGATCGCTTTGCTTGCTTGAAAGAGAGGCGAGCTAAATTCCAATACAAGTGATGAGTGAGTGTGTTCTTAAATGGTGAGTTGTGTTATGTTGTACTCTCCAAATGTTGAATTGTAAATAGTTGTATTGATTGCATATTGCCAGCCAAATATAAACTGAATATGTTCTGGAAAATTTTGATTAATTACAGTTTTGATGATAGTGTAATTTGATTTGATTATCGCTATGGCATCCATGATGGCTATAAATTGTAGACTGTGCTAAATGTGATTTCATGGGCAAACTATTAGATGACAATGTATCTGTTAATGTGTGTTTTATTGTGGAACCAAATTTATTGTATTTGAGACATTTAAATAGCCTAGCTATACAAAAAATACTGAATAGTATGAATATTTTATGTCTGGTGTTGCCATCTAGTGGTTGAACAGGAACACCAAATTAATCAATGAAATGTGACACTGTAAAGCTGGCTATCTGACTTTTATTTATTATTATTTTACCCATTGAATGGGTCACCTTAGCCATCATTGCAACTTTTGCCTAGTGGTGGTGAAACCGAAGCTTTCTGAAGCACTGAACCACTTTGACAAAGTTGCCTGGAAAATGATGCACTGCTTCGAAGCATTCGATACAGTCAAAATAGTGACATCTGCTGGCTGTTGAGGGGAAGAATTGACGTCATGACTTTCATGAGTCAGTTTTTAATAAAATGTATGTTCTCTCACCAAACTTGTGTCATAATGTTACTGTAGTCAATCTAAATATTCTATATATTCTGTCATTGGTAAGTATCAGTACTCCGACATGTATTAGATAATCAATACTAGTTTTTTTATTGCATGATACATGGTAGTAATCTGTACGATGTTGTGATGTAAGCATATCCGTAGCTAATGCGTATACAGTAAGCTAAGCCACCAGTCTCTGACCAACTCTGCACTGACTGTCCTGACACCACAGCTCAATTTCTCTCTCCTCTGGCCATCAATTCTCCTCCTGGTGTCTCTCTGCTCTCTAATGTGCATAATGGACTCCTAGTTATACGGTTGTGGTCTGTCGTATTTGTAATTATACACATGTAAAGTTCCCTCGGGGTCAGAACCAGCACCACAATCCATTGTTTTCCTATTGTTCAAACCGACCGCTCTCCCTCTGCCTACGTCACTTCCGTTAAGGGTTTTTCGATGCGGAAGTAAAATTTTCTCCCAAAAACGGAAGTCTTATTTATAAATTTATATTTATAAATATAATTTTAAGAAAAACTTGTTCCTACATTATATTTCTAAGCATTGGTTTAAGGGGGGGGTCTAACCTGCAATATGCTCTTTAAGTCTTTTAGAATGTGAAAATTTATAAAAATAAAGGGGTTTATTTGAAGACCTCACATGCACCAGGATGACCTTTCAAGTTTCTGAAGGTTGTATGGGCTGGGGACTTTACAAACTGCAGAGGCCATGTCAGGATTTCAGCCTTCTCGGACAAAGCTTTGATCATTTATTAAAGAAAAGGGACTGTCCTGCCTTTTTAAAATTCAAATGTGTTGGGGCGGTGTTTAGTTCAGTTGGTAGAGCACCCGCCCCATGTGTAGAGCAGGCGGCCCTGGTTCGAATCCCACATTCAGCGGCCCTATCCTGCCTGTCATTCCCCCTCTCTGCCTCCCATTTCCTGTCACTCTCTGAACTGTCCTATCAATTAAAGGCATAAAAGCCCCAAAAATATACTTAAAAAAAAACCAATTCAAATGTGTAAAACCTGTCTCTTTTTTTTTTAACCTTAAATAGTCCCCTTTGACCCTAGTCAAAGTCACTCTAGGGTCTAATAAACTCACACACAATTGGCCCATGTATCGCGTACCATCACATAAACGGTATCATCATTGCCAGACTTGGCCCACATCTGGTTAACATACTATTTGCCTTGTCAGAAATAGACAAGAAGTGCCGGCTTGATGCCAGATCTGGCCCAGACCTGTCTGCTACGTATCTGGGCCACATACAACTAACCACAAATGGCCCACATTTGGCATGCCATTACATAAACGGTGCCATCATTGCCAGACCTGGCCCACACCTGGCTAACATACTATTTACCAGGTCAGAAATAGGCCAGAAGTGCCGGCTTGATGCCAGATCTGGCCCAGACCTGTCTGCTACTGTACAGACCTGGGCCACATACACCTAACCACAATTGGCCCACATTTGGCATGCCATTTCATAAACGGTGCCATCACTGCCAGACCTGGCCCACATCTGGCTAACATACTATTGCCATGCCAGATGTAGGCCAGAGGTGCCGGCTTGATGCCGGATCTGGCCCTGACCCGCTTGCTATGTGGGGCTGGCATTTCTAACAAGAAAACGGCTTGAAAACAATCTCACTGCACACACCTCTGCTGTGTGTGTGACTGCGGGCACAGCGGGGTTGGTTGCACCATGAGACATGAGAGGGGGGGATTCAATTACATTTTATAAAGATTAAAACACTTTGTTTTATGCTCTAGTCGACTGCCTATACCCCCTATGCCAAGAGCCGGCCCTGCAACCTCCTCTAGGACAAGTATCCAACATTTTAAACTGCCTCATTAAAACAGGTAACACACAACTGAACACCTGCTAGGCTTGCTAGCACAATGTTTCCTTCTGGAAGCGTGGCAAAGCACATAAAAAATAGGGACCCGCCATTTCTGCTATTTTTTTCGACACGCACCCAAAATACAACTAAATGTTAGTATATTAACAATATATGAACATTCAAAACTTACAGTAAGTCCAGTGAGGCTGACTGTTGCCACGTAGGTCCAACTTTCTGCAGTCCTCCGTGCTGCCTGTCTTCGGTGCTCCCCCCCTTTTATTGCATTTTAGCATGTACAAGGCCTATTATTAAATTCCACCTATTTGAAATAATAGAAATAAGAAGACTTTACCATTCTTATATGTAGGCCTTAATTCTATTAACTTGTACTTAAGTTGTGTTTTTAATTTATGCTTACTTAATAAAGAAATATTTCAATTTAATCAAACATTATTAGTATAAATTACTCAAAAAGAAAGAACATGTTACACAAACTTGACATAATTAAGTTAGTAGAACTTTTTTAAAACTTTGAGTATGCAGTACTTAATCTATTTAATTAATTTGAACGTTCGGGTTTACAGTGTAGCATAAGCTGTATTTGACTGAAAAAAGGTCTTTCACTGAAGTTTCCTTGCCTGAACTGGTTGAATGTGGATCTATTTCATGACAAACAAGGTTTTACCTGATCTTTAATTCATTGAGGGTGAAAACTGGCTTATGTCAATTTTTAGCATTTCAGAACAATAGTAGCCAGTCCAGGCTAGGAAACTTGCTTGAGAAACCTTTTTGCAGTCAAATACAGCTTATGCTACTGTACAGTGCACAGAGCACACAGTACAAATACACATAACAAAGTAGAAATATACAGAAAACTGTAGAAATACACAGTGGAAATACACAGCACACAGTATAAATATACAGTAGAATTACACATCACAGCAGAATAACTCCTCACAATAGAAATACTCAGTCGAAATACAGAGCAGACAATAGAAATGCACAGTAGAAATACTTATCACAGTAGAAATACACTGTAGAAATACAGAGCACACAGTAGAAATGCACAGTAGAAATACACATCACACAGTGGAAGTACACAGCACACAGTCGAAATACACTTTAGAAATACAGAGCAGACAATAAAAATACACAGCAGACATAAACATCACAGTAGAAATACACATCACAATATAAAAACACAGTGGAAATACAGAGCAGACACTAGAAATACACAGTAGAAATACACATCACAGTAGAAATACACATCACAGTAGAAATACACAGCACACAGTGCAAATACACTAGAAATACCACACAGTCAAAATACACAGTAGAAATACACAGTAGAAATACACAGCACAGAGTCGAAATACACTTTAGAAATGAAGAGCAGACAATAGAAATACGCAGTAGAAATACACATCACAATAGAAATGCACAGTAGAAATACACAGCACACAGTCAAAATACACAGTAGAAATACACAGCACACAGTGCAAATACACTAGAAATACATAGCACACAGTTGAAATACACAGTAGAAATACAGAGCAGACAAGAGAAATACACAGTAGAAATACACAGCACACAGTAGGAATACACTAGAAATACATAGCAGACGGTAGAAATACATTGTAGAAATACACATCATAAAGTCCAAATACACTGTAGAAATACACAGTAGAAATACACATCACAGTGGAAATACACAGTAGAAATATAGATCACAGTAGAAATACACATCACAGTAGAAATACA
This sequence comes from Pagrus pagrus, assembly GCF_965226575.1. Lineage (NCBI taxonomy): Eukaryota > Metazoa > Chordata > Actinopteri > Spariformes > Sparidae > Pagrus > Pagrus pagrus. The sequence goes on along the minus strand of NW_028175139.1, from coordinate 44,302 downwards.
CAGCACACAGTACAAATACTATAGAAATACATAGCACACAGTCAATATACACAGTAGAAATACAGAGCAGACAATAGAAATACACAGTAGAAATACATATCACAATAGAAATACACAGTAGAAATACACAGCACAATAGAAATACACAGTAGAAATACAGAGCAGACAATAGAAATACACAGTAGAAATACACATCACAGTAGTAATGCAGAGCAGACAATAGAAATACACAGTGGAAATACACGTCACAGTAGAAATACACAGTAGAAATACACAGCACACAGTACAAATACACTAGAAATACATAAGACACAGTCGAAATATACAGTGGAAATACACATCACAATAGAAATACACAGTAGAAATACACAGCAGACAATAGAAATACACAGTGGAAATACACATCACAGTAGAAATACACATCACAATAGAAATACACAGTAGAAATACACATCACAGTAGAAATACACATCACAATAGAAATACACAGTAGAAATACACATCACTGTAGAAACACAGAAGAAATACACAGCACACACTGCAAATACACAAGAAATACATAGCACACAGTCAAAATACACAGTAGAAAAAAGGAGGAGACAATAGACATACACAGAGAAATAGAAATCACAGTAGAAATACACATCACAATAGAAATACACAGTAGAAATACACAGCACACAGTGCAAATACACTAGAAATACATAGCACACAGTCAAAATACACAGTAGAAATACAGAGCAGACAAGAGAAATACACAGTAGAAATACACAGCACACAGTAGAAATACACAGTAGAAATACACAGCACAGAGTCGAAATACACTTTAGAAATGAAGAGCAGACAATAGAAATACGCAGTAGAAATACACATCACAATAGAAATGCACAGTAGAAATACACAGCACACAGTCAAAATACACAGTAGAAATACACAGCACACAGTGCAAATACACTAGAAATACATAGCACACAGTTGAAATACACAGTAGAAATACAGAGCAGACAAGAGAAATACACAGTAGAAATACACAGCACACAGTAGAAATACAGAGCAGACAAGAGAAATACACAGTAGAAATACACAGCACACAGTAGGAATACACTAGAAATACATAGCAGACGGTAGAAATACATTGTAGAAATACACATCATAAAGTCCAAATACACTGTAGAAATACACAGTAGAAATACACATCACAGTGGAAATACACAGTAGAAATATAGATCACAGTAGAAATACACATCACAGTAGAAATACACAGCACACAGTACAAATACTATAGAAATACATAGCACACAGTCAATATACACGGTAGAAATACAGAGCAGACAATAGAAATACACAGTAGAAATACATATCACAATAGAAATACACAGTAGAAATACACAGCACAATAGAAATACACAGTAGAAATACAGAGCAGACAATAGAAATACACAGTAGAAATACACATCACAGTAGTAATGCAGAGCAGACAATAGAAATACACAGTGGAAATACACGTCACAGTAGAAATACACAGTAGAAATACACAGCACACAGTACAAATACACTAGAAATACATAAGACACAGTCGAAATATACAGTGGAAATACACATCACAATAGAAATACACAGTAGAAATACACAGCAGACAATAGAAATACACAGTGGAAATACACATCACAGTAGAAATACACATCACAATAGAAATACACAGTAGAAATACACATCACAGTAGAAATACACATCACAATAGAAATACACAGTAGAAATACACATCACTGTAGAAACACAGAAGAAATACACAGCACACACTGCAAATACACAAGAAATACATAGCACACAGTCAAAATACACAGTAGAAAAAAGGAGGAGACAATAGACATACACAGAGAAATAGAAATCACAGTAGAAATACACATCACAATAGAAATACACAGTAGAAATACACAGCACACAGTGCAAATACACTAGAAATACATAGCACACAGTCAAAATACACAGTAGAAATACAGAGCAGACAAGAGAAATACACAGTAGAAATACACAGCACACAGTAGAAATACACAGTAGAAATACACAGCACACAGTAGAAATACACTAGAAATACATAGCAGACAGTAGAAATACATTGTAGAAATACACATCATAAAGTCCAAATACACTGTAGAAATACACATCACAGTGGAAATACACAGTAGAAATATAGATCACAGTAGAAATACACATCACAGTAGAAATACACAGCACACAGTACAAATACTATAGAAATACATACAGTAGGTACTACTTCAAAGTGGCCATTTCACTCGCGGGGAGCGAGATTCACGCAACGCGTGAAATGTCAGTGACAACTGTAGCCACTAGGTGGAAGCATAGTACTGAATTGCAGCTGAAACGATTTTGGGACAATTCCACATTTGACCACAATGTAGCTGCAATGGAGAGTGGCGCTGTTTTAGGCTACAGGTAGAGTGAATGGAGAGGGGGACTGCTAAACCGTATCATATTGATTCAGACTGATTGTTTCACAGCGGTGGGACACCTCAGTTATCTGGGTGACCTTGGATAATCACTTGTGCTTTCTTTGTTTTACAGTAGAGCTAAACTACATTAGTCGTTTTTTAAGGAACATTTGTTTACTGGTAAAATTGCCGACCTGAATTATTGTCCCAGTCCGCCCCCGTGAGCATATATCACGGCCTGACTGGATGTTGCTTAAATATAAGAATAGCCAATAAAAATATCTGATACCCTAAAGACATCTGAGGTTGTGATTTCGCTTGCTCGCTCGCTGCAGCCATGGCTAATAAGCGGAGGCAGAAACAATTACGCACAGCCTACAGAATTTTCTACGTCCATACAAGCATTTAAGAAATTATTCTTATCAGTTCCATAATTCAGAGAGGATTTTTACTCAACGAAAAAATTTATAAAGATCATCTTTTAGGTTGAAGACACGACAGCAGCACGTATGTCCAGACGCTGGTGTGTGTTATGACTGACGTATAGCTCCCCTGGTAGAGCAGCTCCCTCAGAAAGCAGAATCTGCCGCTAGTGTGAGTTCGAATCTCAGTTTAGGCTGTAACTTTAGTTAATGTGTTTTCTTTTCTCATCATCATCATCATTATGATCACATATAGCTCCAAGTTTGAGCAAATAAATGAGCAAATGAGCATTAATTCTCTGCCGGGCCGCGGCACCAGCTTTCCTGCTTGTGTACATAAAATACATTAAATTCTGACACCACAACTGTAGCGTACCGAATATCAATAGATGATAACCAGAAAAAAAACGTTCTATTGATCTGATTCACCGGCTTCATGGACGTCGGAACTATTTTCTGAGAGGGGGGGCGGGGGAAGCACGCACTTTTATCAATGATTAAGGATTTGATTTTAAGTTATTTTATAATGGCGTGCAGTTATAAGAGAACTAGATGGATGAACACGGCATCTTTATTGTTAAGAAAATGAAACTCCAGGAAGCTCCCCACTGCGTAAAAACGCAGCGCAGCCAGGAGCTGCACCTCCGGGCTGAGGGCAAAATTGCAGCGGGTTGCTCTCTGGATGTGTGGAGACAGAGTGATCAGCCGTTGGATCTCCGCACGGGGCAGCCGGTACTTTGCCTGGACAGCCCGGTCTGACAGCACGTCCAGTGGGGAGAAGTGCTGACGCACGTATGCATTTATGTAAACCGTCTGGCTTCGCGCACGGCGACGCTGTTGGTTCGCAGCGAGAATGTGCTGTATTGTAGCCATCGTTTCTCACACGCGCGGACTTTGGCAACGCATTTATATACTGTAGAGTAGCAGGTGAAGCCTCTCTGGATGAGGTTCAGTTGAGTTTAATTACATCTGTTTCCTTGATATCTGTGAAATGCCACAGGGTTGTTGTATTTTTATGTGTAGCAGCCTACTATAAACTCATATGCAGATATGTGTGGAAAACTTAAACGTGTAATTCAATAACAAGGTTTTTTCTTCTTCTTCTATTAGCCTATGTTTCTTGCGCCAGTGGTCCGCAGCTATGAGCGCATTTCAACATTGAGCATTGTTTTATTATTTCGAAAAGTGGAGGATGTAAATTTCCCTGACGCGGCTTGATCACTGAGCATTTGGCTGTAAGAAGGCTGTTAAGAGTGGGTCAGCTCGATCTTACATTTCCTTCTTAGTGAAAGATCTTCTTAAGCTAAGAGCGACTCTGGAAAACACATCCTTCTTTCACAGCGTTCTTAAGAGCGCTCCTAAGAAGATCTTAGCACTTAAGAGCTCCTTAACGAATCTGAGAAACGCGGCCATTGGCAGGGCCAGACACAGCTTAATGAGCTTCTCCACCTCCGAATGCAGGATGGACACATCCTGGATGGTGCTTACTTCTCGTCCCCTACACACATTCCTCAGTATGGGGGAATGCAAATGTTAAGGCATCTGGAACAAGTTGCTTAACTGGAAAGACCACATCCATCCCCCACACTTTTGAAAAGCTTGCTACGCCAGCGCCCCCACCCCCACCCCCGCGCGCTGAGGACAGCAAAGAGGTCTGCAACAAATACATTGATCACTTGGCCAAGGGATCTCCTCCTGCAGGGAGACGGCTTCAGGGACTCAGTCCGCTTTAAATAACCTTCTGTATATCCGACTACTGTGAAGCTGCTGATTATGTATTTTAATAAAGCTAGAGAAAACTGTCTGACATGACGTGGCGTCGTTCTTCTTTCTATAAGCCTGTTGTAGAAAATATAAGGAATAGAAAGCACAAATATTTGTGTTAAATTCTGACACCACAACTGAAATAAAGAAAGCCGGTCATAGACGTCGGAACTCACGCACCCCATCAGCCACCCTACCCACGGGAAGATACGAGAAGTAAGCACCATCCAGGATGTGCATATGGACCTGGTGCGCTCCGAGGCGGAGCGGCGTTTTGATCAGGAAGGACTCCGCATAGCTGCAGGGCGAGAGCAGGCAGTTCTTGAGGCGGCTCAGGGGAAACGAGTGGATGTGGGTTCCTCGGAACTGACCCCCTTTCCACGAGAGAGGTGGAGAAGCTCATTAAGCTGTGCCTGGCCCTGCCAATATCTGTCGCGGCATCCGAGCACTCTTTCTCAGCCTTGCGCAGGCTGAAAACCTGGCTGCACACCATGACGCAGGAGAGACCAACACATTTGACCGTTATGAACGTTCACAGTGACCTTATGGATGAAAGCGATGTCTCGACCCTGCTTAAAATCTTCATCAGTGGGTCAACTGAGAGAAGGTCCACTTTTGGATATGCATGAAAGCCCTGAGTCAGGAGCGCAGACTTTTCTTTTTTTCATTCAAGGGTACAAATAATGCCGTTATGTTCCTTAAATGGCTTGATTTAGTGATCAAAGTTTCATTTTCTTAACAATAAAGATGCCGTGTTCATCCATCTAGTTCTCTTATAACTGCACGCCATTATAAAATAACTTCAAATCAAATCCTTAATCATTGATAAAAGTGCGTGCTTCCCCCGCCCCCCCTCTCAGAAAATAGTTCCGACGTCCATGAAGCCGGTGAATCAGATCAATAGAACGTTTTTTTTCTGGTTATCATCTATTGATATTCGGTACGCTACAGTTGTGGTGTCAGAATCTATGTACACAAGCAGGAAAGCTGGTGCCGCGGCCGGCGGAGAATTAATGCTCATTTGCTCATTTATTTGCGCAAACTTGGAGCCATATGTGATCATAATGATGATGAGAAAAGAAAACACATTAACTTAAGTTACAGCCTACACAGAGATTCGAACTCGTATCAGCGGGTGATTCTGCTTACTGAGGGAGCTGCTCTACCAGGGGAGCTATACGTCAGTCACAATGTTTTCATGTGCCTTATCTTTCACCGACCCGCTGCCCCAGCTGACACACCAGCGTCTGGACATACGTGCTGCTGTCGTGTCTTCAACCTAAAAGCTGATCTTTATACACTTTTTCGTTGAGTAAAAATCCTCTCTGAATTATGGAACTGATAAGAATCATTTCTTAAATGCTTATATGGACGTTGAAACTTCTGTAGGCTGTGCGTAATTTAAAAGGCTTCATAGTGAAAAAAAATCATTCATCTCATCCGCCATCAACATCATCAACAACTCACTAAGTTTGTCCTTGCTAGAGGGACCCTGTAGCGACAGGCTGAAGGAAGGAGTTGGAATGAGGTGTGGAGTGGGTGAGGTATTATTAGCTACATTCTTGTATTTAAGCAACAATGAACAGAAACATAAATCAGGCAACTCTGTCCATTCCCGTTCATGGTCACTGCTCCCTGCTGCTGCATGTTGTCGTCCTCCTGCTCACAGATGCCACCTGGTGGTTGTTTGGGCACATTGCCGCTTCTCATGAAAACACAATTTATCCGCCACTAAAAAGGTGTGTGATTCTCGCGTGATTCACGCGAGAATCACGCGTGAACTCGGCCACAACGAAGTACTACCTACTGTAGCACACAGTCAATATACACAGTAGAAATACAGAGCAGACAAGAGAAATACACAGTAGAAATACAGAGCCAACAATAGAAATAAACAGTAGAAATACATATCACAATAGAAATACACAGTAGAAATACACAGCACAGAGTTGAAATACACTTTAGAAATACAGAGCAGACAATAGAAATACACAGTAGAAATACACATCACAGTAGTAATACAGAGCAGACAATAGAAATACACAGTGGAAATACACGTCACAGTGGAAATACACGTCACAGTAGAAATACACATCACAATAGAAATACACAGTAGAAATGCACAGTAGAAATACACAGCACACAGTACAAATACACTAGAAATACATAAGACACAGTCGAAATACACAGTGGAAATACACATCACAGTAGAAATACACATCACAATAGAAATACACAGTAGAAATACACATCACAATAGAAACACACAGAAGAAATACACAGCACACACTGCAAATACACAAGAAATACATAGCACACAGTCAAAATACACAGTAGAAAAAAGGAGGAGACAATAGACATACACAGAGAAATAGAAATCACAGTAGAAATACACATCACAATAGAAATACACAGTAGAAATACACAGCACACAGTGCAAATACACTAGAAATACATAGCACACAGTCAAAATACACAGTAGAAATACAGAGCAGACAAGAGAAATACACAGTAGAAATACACAGCACACAGTAGAAATACACAGTAGAAATACACAGCACACAGTAGTAATACAGAGCAGACAATAGAAATACACAGTGGAAATACACGTCACAGTAGAAATACACATCACAATAGAAATACACAGTAGAAATGCACATCACAATAGAAATACACAGTAGAAATACACATCACAGTAGTAATACAGAGCAGACAATAGAAATACACAGTGGAAATACACGTCACAGTAGAAATACACATCACAATAGAAATACACAGTAGAAATGCACATCACAATAGAAATACACAGTAGAAACACACAGCACACAGTAGTAATACAGAGCAGACAATAGAAATACACAGTGGAAATACACGTCACAGTAGAAATACACATCACAATAGAAATACACAGTAGAAATGCACATCACAATAGAAATACACAGTAGAAATACACATCACAGTAGTAATACAGAGCAGACAATAGAAATACACAGTGGAAATACACGTCACAGTAGAAATACACATCACAATAGAAATACACAGTAGAAATGCACATCACAATAGAAATACACAGTAGAAACACACAGCACACAATACAAATACACTAGAAATACATAGGACACAGTCGAAATATACAGTAGAAATACACATCACAATAGAAATACACAGTAGAAATACACATCACTGTAGAAACACACAGAAGAAATACACAGCACGCAGCGCAAATACACAAGAAATACATAGCACACAGTCAAAATACACAGTAGAAAAAAGGAGGACACAATAGATATACACAGAGAAATACAAATCACAGTAGAAATAGACAGTAGAAATACACATCACAATAGAAATACACAGTAGAAACACACAGCACACAGTACAAATACACTAGAAATACATAGGACACAGTCGAAATATACAGTAGAAATACACATCACAATAGACATACACAGTAGAAATACACAGCAGAAAGTAGAAATACACAGCAGACAATAGAAATACACAGTGGAAATACACATCACAGTAGAAATACACATCACAATAGAAATACACAATAGAAATACACAGTAGAAATACACATCACAGTAGAAATACAAATCACAGTAGAAATACACATCACAATAGAAATACACAGTAGAAATACACAGCAAACAGTAGAAATACACTAGAAATACATAGCACACAGTCGAAATACACAGTAGAAATACGCATCACAGTAGAAATACACAGTAGAAATACACAGCACACAGTACAAATGCACTAGAAATACACAGCACAGTCGAAATACACAGAGCAGACAAGAGAAATACACAGTAGAAATACAGAGCCAACAATAGAAATAAACAGTAGAAATACACAGTAGAAATACGCAGCACAGAGTTGAAATACACTTTAGAAATACAGAGCAGATAATAGAAATACACAGTAGAAATACACATCACAGTAGTAATACAGAGCAGACAATAGAAATACACAGTGGAAATACACGTCACAGTAGAAATACACATCACAATAGAAATACACAGTAGAAATGCACATCACAATAGAAATACACAGTAGAAATACACAGCACACAGTACAAATACACTAGAAATACATAGGACACAGTCGAAATATACAGTAGAAATACACATCACAATAGAAATACACAGTAGAAAAAAGGAGGAGACAATAGACATACACAGAGAAATACAAATCACAGTAGAAATACATAGTAGAAATACACATCACAATAGAAATACACAGTAGAAATACACAGCAAACAGTAGAAATACACTAGAAATACATATCACACAGTCGAAATACACAGTAGAAATACGCATCACAGTAGAAATACACAGTAGAAATACACAGCACACAGTACAAATGCACTAGAAATACACAGCACAGTCGAAATACACAGTAGAAATACAGAGCAGACAAGAGAAATACACAGTAGAAATACAGAGCCAACAATAGAAATAAACAGTAGAAATACACAGCACAGAGTTGAAATACACTTTAGAAATACAGAGCAGATAATAGAAATACACAGTAGAAATACACATCACAGTAGTAATACAGAGCAGACAATAGAAATACACAGTGGAAATACATGTCACAGTAGAAATACACATCACAATAGAAATACACAGTAGAAATGCACATCACAATAGAAATACACAGTAGAAATACACAGCACACAGTAGAAATACACTAGAAATACATAGGACACAGTCCAAATATACAGTAGAAATACACATTACAATAGAAATACACAGTAGAAATACACAGCAGACAGTAGAAATACACAGCAGACAATAGAAATACACAGTGGAAATACACATCACAGTAGAAATACACATCACAATAGAAATACAAAGTAGAAATACACATCACAGTAGAAATACACATCACAATAGAAATACACAGTAGAAATACACATCACTGTAGAAACACACAGAAGAAATACACAGCACACAGTGCAAATACACAAGAAATACATAGCACACAGTGCAAATACACAGTAGAAAAAAGGAGGAGACAATAGACATACACAGAGAAATACAACTCACAGTAGAAATACACAGTAGAAATACACATCACAATAGAAATACACAGTAGAAATACATAGCAAACAGTAGAAATACACTAGAAATACATAGCACACAGTCGAAATACACAGTAGAAATACGCATCACAGTAGAAATACACAGTAGAAATACACAGCACACAGTACAAATGCACTAGAAATACACAGCACAGTCGAAATACACAGTAGAAATACAGAGCAGACAAGAGAAATACACATCACAATAGAAATACAGGGTAGAAATACACCGCACACAGTACAAATACACTAGAAATACATAGCACAGTCAAAATACACAGTAGAATTACATATCACAATGGAAATACACATCACAGTAGAAATACACAGTAGAAATACACAGCACACAGTGCAAATACACTAGAAATACATAGCACACAGTTGAAATGCACAGTAGAAATACACAGTATTTAATAACAACCAAATTGTGATAAGACAGAGGCCCATTACTTTTTCTCAGTGGGAGAAGAAAGGCATTCACACCTTAGGGGATGTTTATAATGATACTGGTCTTCGCTCATTTCAGGATCTGAAAGACTGTTATGACCTGCCAGGCTCATCTTTCTTTTTTTATCTTCAGCTTAGGGCGGCACTTAAGGCCTATGGAGTCCCGTGGGGTTAGCCACTGAAACAACACCCCTTTCACAAACTTGTTACGAGCAGAGGAACCTCCCGGGGCTTTGTCTCTACTTTTTATACTTTTCTACTGAAGTCCTCTTACAAGGACCTGCTCTTAGACAAACAGTGGAGAAGTGATTTTGATTGGGACACGGTTTGGTCTGACATTTTGTTGACTTCACGTAATCCAAATCACCAACAAATCCACCTGAATTATGCTCATAGAACTTACCTAACCGCACGAAGATTGCACTTAATGGGTCTGGTGGCTGACTCCCGGTGCACCCTGTGTTCCCTCGGGGCTCCTGGTACATTTCTTCACATGTTCTGGCAATGCCCTCCTGTCGCTAGTTTTTGGAGCCGTGTATCTTCTCACTTATCAAATATTTTTTCTTTGACAATTCCGGTGTCAATAACTACTTTACTCCTGAATGATTTATCTCAGTTTTCAACATCTGGACAGCAGAAAAGACTTATTTTTGCTGGCCTTACTGCAGCTAAGAAATTAGTAGCTATGAGGTAGAAACACCCCGATAAGCTGTCAGTGAACAATTGGATCCTCACATTTCTTGATATTATTTACCTGGAGTTGTCCACTGCTCGTGTGATTGGAGTCAAGGAATCCGAGATTGAGCTGTGGGTCTCAGTGGCAGGGAAACTAAAGGAGCGGATCTAGCCACCTAATTTGCTAGTAGCTTTTGGTTCTGGGGGGCCCAGGGGTGGTGGTGGTGGTGGTGGTGGGCGGGTGGGGTGGTTATTTTATATGTTGTTTTTTTTTTTTTTTTTTACTATTGTGGTTTTCTCATTCTTATGTCTGTCATCATGTTTTGTATTTGTTATTAAAATGCACTGCCTTTTTCAAAGTTTGGAAAATAAAATAAAAATTTCATCACAAGAAAAAAGAAATGCACAGTAGAAATACACAGCACACAGTCAAAATACACAGTAGAAATACACATCACAGTAGAAATACACAGTAGAAATACACAGCACACAGTGCAAATACACTAGAAATACATAGCACACAGTCGAAATACACATTAGAAATACAGAGCAGACAAGAGAAATACACAGTAGAAATACACAGCACACAGTAGAAATACACAGTAGAAATACACAGCACACAGTAGAAATACACTAGAAATACATAGCAGACAGTAGAAATACATTGGAGAAATACACATCACAATGTCCAAATATACTGTAGAAATACACAGTAGAAATACACATCACAGTAGAAATACACAGTAGAAATATAGATCACAGTAGAAATACACATCACAGTAGAAATACACAGCACACAGTACAAATACTATAGAAATACATAGCACACAGTCAAAATACACAGTAGAAATACAGAGCCAACAATAGAAATAAACAGTAGAAATACACAGCACAGAGTTGAAATACACTTTAGAAATACAGAGCAGACAATAGAAATACACAGTAGAAATACACATCACAGTATAAATACAGAGCAGACAGTAGAAATACACAGTAGAAATACACATCACAATGGAAATACACATCACAGTCGAAATACACTTTAGAAATACACAGCACACAGTGCACATAGACTAGAAATACATAGCACACAGTTGAAGTACACAGTAGAAATACACAGCACAGAGTCCAAATACACTTAAGAAATACAGAGCAGACAATAGAAATACACAGTAGAAATAGACATCACAGTACAAATACACATCACAATAGAAATACACAGTAGAAATACACATTACAGTAGAAATACACATCACAATAGAAATACACAGTAGAAATACACAGCACACAGTACAAATACAGATCAGACAATAGAAATACACAGTAGAAATACACAGCACACAGTGCAAATACACACTAGAAATACACAGCACACAGTGCAAATACACTAGAAATACATAGCACACAGTTGAAATACACAGTAGAAATACACATCACAGTAGAAATACACATCACAATAGAAATACACAGTAGAAATACACAACACACAGTACAAATACACTAGAAATACATAGCACACAGTCTAAATACACAGTAGAAATACAGAGCAGACAAGAGAAACACACAGTAGAAATACACATCACAGTAGAAATACACAGTAGAAATACACAGCACACAATGCAAATACACAGTAGAAATACACAGCACACAGTGCAAATACACTAGAAATACATAGCACACAGTTGAAATACACAGTAGAAATACACACCACAGTAGAAGTACACATCACAATAGAAATACACAGTAGAAATACACATCACAGTAGAAATACACATCACAATAGAAATACACGGTACAAATACACAACACACAGTACAAATACACTAGAAATACATAGCACACAGTCTAAATACACAGTAGAAATACACATCACAATAGAATTACACAGTAGAAGTACACAGCACACAGTAGAAATACACAGCGCAGAGTCAAAATACACTTTAGAAATACAGAGCAGACAATAGAAATACACAGTAGAAATACACATCACAGTAGAAATACACTTCAGAAATATAGAGCAGACAATAGAAATACACAGTAGAAATACAAAGCCTCGTTTGCCATAAAGAAGATCCAAATTCAACCACTTCAGGCTAGAAAACTTAAGTGAAAGACCTTTTTTCAGTCAAATACAGCTTATGCAAATCAAAAATCAAATCAAATAAAATTTTATTTGTATAGCCCAAATTCACAAATCACAGTTTGCCTCAGAGGGCTTTACAATCTGTACAGAGACGACACCCTCTGTCCTTCGACCCTCGATTCGAGTGAGGAAAAACTTGCCCCCCCAAAAAAGGACCTTTTAACAGGCAAAAAAAATGCGGAAGAAACCTCAGGGAGAGCCACAGAGGAGGGATCCCTCTCCCAGGACGGACAGACGTGCAATAGATGTCGCATGTACAGAGCAGATCAACGAGATCACAATGTATTCAATTATAAGCGATGGTTGACAGGAGTGAAAGTACATAAAGATGTATTACAGCAATAATAATGAAATGCACATGGAAATGTGATTACTAGTGATAACAGTAGTAGTGATTAATGGTAAGGATGGTATGTAGTAATGCATTACAATAATAGTAGTGGAACGTATGTAACAGAGATGTGACTAATATTAGCGACAGTAGTGGTGGGTGTCAGGCAGGGTCATGGCAGTAGGCGCATCCACGATCAGGCAGGGCCATAGCAGTAGGCGCATCCACGATCAGGCAGGGCCATAGCAGTGGGCGCATCCAGTGGGCGCATCTATGCTACTGTAAGTGCAAAAAAAGCGACTTTCTCGGTCTGACACGCTGAAAATTGACATGAGCCAGTTTTCACCCTTAATGAATTAAATTCCAGGTAAAGCCTCGTTTGCCATAAAGAAGATCCAAATTCAACCACTTCAGGCTAGAAAAGAAGTGAAAGACCTTTTTTCAGTCAAATACAGCTTATGCTGTTGCCCAGCAGCCAGCAGCCAGTCAGCCCAGCACAGGTGCTGGCAATGATGACGACGAGCAGCCCAGCTGTTCCACATCATCATCTACTCTGCCTGAGTATTAGAGGAGGCTGAGAGGGGGCGCCCGTCGCTTGAACGTCGACTATTGTGGTCAGGTTAGCCGGCTGTGTACTAGCAGCACTCGTAAATCTTCGAATAGACTGTATTGTATATCTTTGCTAATCCTGTTCTCCTCTTTGTTTGTTCCAGGCTCCCTCCGTTAAAACCAGTGTCTCCTCGCTCCGTCCATGCCTTCCAGGCCCCTCACCTTCACCCTCACCTAACCACCACGTGGACCCTCCACCCTCTCTCCTCTCCCTGGATACCCAATCTCTCCCTCCTCTGCTCCACTCCCACGTAAAGTTGTTTAATAAAGTTGTTAAACTTGAAGCACGGTTCTGTGTCTTTGTCTCTGGGGTATCTGGCACATTTGGCTGCTGTAACTTTAGAGCCTAACAGAACGTTCAAGTCACCATGAGCCAAGCCGGGTCCCCAGGGGCAGGGAACCAGACTCCTGCAGATTTAGGAGGTTTGATTGCCAAACAGGCCCGTGACCTTGCCGAGCTGCAGCAGGAGTTGAAGAAGGCCTTTCTCACTGTGCAAAGTCAGATAGCAGTGCTTGAAAGTGCCTCCCGTTCCACAGTAGGAACTGTGGCGTCCCTTTCCACCCAAGTGAGCGCCATCTCCGGAGCGTTGGCCGACATTCAGAAATCCCTGGATACCCTTACAGCCCGAACACCGGTCAGCGGACTTCCAGCTCCCATCGCCAACACCAGTCCCAGCCCTCCCATTGCAGCGGCGGGTTCAGCGGCCTCCCCAGCCCAGTCGCACCCCCAAACTGAGCCCAACTTGGTCAGCCCTAGGCCGTTCGACGGAGACTTCATCCACTGTCGGGGTTTCCTCGCTCAATGTGAGTTACTTTTCACTCATCAGCCGTCTAGATATTCTTCCGATGGGTCTAGGATTGCCTTGGTCATGTCTCTTCTGATTGATGAGGCTCTCAGTTGGGCTATAGCTGCAGTTGAAGGCAACCTTTCTCTTGCTACTGACTACGCACAGTTTAAGAGGGAGTTTCAGGCAGTGTTCGATCACCCTGTAGACGGGAAGGACGCCGCCAGTCGTTTGCTGGTAATCCGTCAGGGGTCTCGCTCTGTGGCTCAGTATACCCTGGAGTTCCGAATCCTGGCAGCGGAGAGCCGATGGGACACCAATGCCCTTCTCAGTGTTTATCGCAAGGGGCTGAGTGATGCCATCAAGGATCTCGTTGTCCGTGACTGCCCTGAAACCCTCAACGACTTAATATCCCTGGCCCTCCTAATGGACTCCCGGCTTCAGGAACGTCGCGCAGACAGAGCCCATTGAGGCTCTCCTCGCCAACCCTCCCACCACCCAGCTACGGAGGTTCCAACTCTGTTCTCTGCTAGCCGAGCTGAGCCCCCTCCTTCACCTCTGCGTTCCCCAGCTCCTTTGGCTGATCACGACTCACACCAGAGGAGAGAGAACAGAGACTGAACAACAGGCTGTGTCTCTACTGTGGTGAGTCAGGTCATTTCATTCGCTCTTGCCCCACTCGCCCAAAAGATCCTGCTCGCTGGTAGGGGCTATACTGGTGAGCAAGACTATTTTCCACCAGCCCAAGAAGAATCCCAACCGCCTCTTCCCTGCTACGCTGGCCTGGGGCACAGAGACACTTTCTGTCAGCGCCCTCATTGATTCTGGTGCGGATGAGTGCCTCATGGACGTTTCCTTTGCTCGCCAAGCAGGTGTCCCCTTGGTTCCCTTGGACCACTCGTTGTTCCCCCAGGCCATAGACGGACGTCCATTAGGCGCTATCTCCTATTCTACCAGGCCCCTCATGCTCACCCTTTCAGGTAATCACACCGAGTCAATCTGTTTCTTTGTTCTACATGCCTTGGTGTTGGGTCGACCTTGGTTGGAGAAGCATGAGCCCCATATCTCCTGGGCCTCCGGCCGGATCCTGGGATAGAGCACTACCTGCCATGCAACCTGCCTGCGTTCCGCACTGTCCCCGCCCTGTGGTTCCCAAGCGGTGCCCTCTCCCCCAGACCTCACAGGTGTTCCCCCCGAGTATCATGATCTTGCCCCAGTGTTTAGTTAGGACAGGGCTATGTCGCTTCCCCCTCACCGGCCGTATGATTGTGCCATCAATCTCCTACCTGGGACCCCCTTCCTGAAGGGACGGCTTTACAACATCTCTCTTCCAGAGAAGGAAGCAATGCGCAACTACATTGCGGAATCCCTGCATTCAGGCATCATCAGACCCTCGTCTTCCCCCCTTGCAGCAGGCTTTTTCTTTGTGGCTAAAAAGGATGGCGGCCTGAGACCATGTATTGATTACCGTGGGCTAAACAAACTCACTTTGAAGAATAAATATCCTCTTCCCCTTATCAGCTCCACCCTCGAGCCACTTACTCATGCCAAAGTTTTCAAGAAGCTTGACCTCCGAAACGCCTACCACTTAGTCCGGATCAGGGAGGGCGACGAATGGAAAACGGCCTTCAACACCCATCTTGGCCACTTCGAGTATGCCGTTTGGCCTGTCCAATGCCCCGGCCATTTTCCAAGCCCTTGTGAACGACGTGCTGAGAGACATGCTTAACATCTTTGCGGTGGTGTACCTGGACGACATCCTCGTCTTCTCCAAGTCTTTGGAGGAACACCACCAGCATATCCGCCTGGTTCTTCAGCGGCTGTTGGAGAATTGCCTGTACGTCAAGGCTGAAAAATGTGTGTTCCACTCTGACTCTGTTACGTACCTGGGCAATGTACTGGAGAATGGACAGACCCGGGTGGATCCTGCCAAGGTCAAGGCAGTAGAGGAATGGCCACGTCCCAACGACCGAACTCAGCTAAGGCGTTTCCTGGGGTTTGCTGGCTTCGTCTGCAGGTTCATCAAGGGTTTCAGTCAACTAGCAGCCCCTCTCAATTCCCTCACTTCCCCTTTCACTCCTTTCTCCTGGACAGCGGAGGCGGAGGCAGCTTTCTGTAAGCTTAAGAGCCTGTTCGTTTCAGCTCCTGTGCTGGTCTACCCCAACCCAACAAGGCAGTTTGTCGTCGAAGTAGATGCCTCGGATACGGGCATCGGGGCAGTTCTCTCTCAACGGTCTGAGGGGGACCAGAGAGTGCATCCTTGTGCCTACAACCCCGCTGAGTGGAACTACGACGTGGGTAATAAGGAGCTACTGGCGGTCCATGATGCACTGAAAGAGTGGAGACACTGGTTGGAGGGAGCGAAGCTGCCATTCATAGTGTGGTCAGACCACAAGAATCTGACCTACTTAAGGACAGCAAAGAGGCTTAACTCCAGATAGGCCCGCTGGGCCCTATTTTTCAGCCGGTTTGATTTTGCCCTTAGTTACCGCCCGGGTTCCAAGAACATCAGGGCTGATGCTCTCTCCCGTCAGGTCACTGGGGAACTACCTGAGGTCCAAGAGGTGCCGAACACCATCCTTTCCCCCACCCGAGTCGTGGGTGTAGTCACCTGGCCTATCGACTCCATGGTAAGGTGGGCCCAGCGAACCCAGCCTGATCCGGGCAATGGACCCCGAAACAGACTGTTCGTTCCCACCTCTGTCTGCCCACAAGTGTTGGAGTGGGGTCACTCCAGTCACATTGCCTGCCACCCAGGGGAACGCCGAACAGCAGAATTCATCAGCCGCAGATTCTGGTGGCCCTCCCTCAACAAGGATGTTAAGGAGTTTGTAGCTGCCTGCACCGTCTGCGCCCGGAGCAAGGCTTCCCATTGTCCTCCAGCGGGCCTGCTTTAACCACTCCCCGTCCCCACTCGGCCATGGTCCCACATAGGTATGGACTTTGTTACAGGGCTCTCGGTATCCCAGGGCAATAATACCATCCTGACTGTGGTTGACCGGTTCTCTAAGGCTGTCCACTTTATTCCACTCCCCAAGCTTCCTTCCGCTGTAGAGACTGCAGACCTCCTCACCCTCCATGTTGTTCGCCTGCATGGAATTCCCTCAGACATTGTGTCTGACCGTGGTCCCCAATTCGTCTCAAAGGTGTGGCAAGCCTTCTGTAAGGGAATCGGGGCCACAGTCAGCCTCTCCTCTGGCCACCATCCACAGACCAATGGGCAAACAGAGCGTGCCAACCAGACACTTGAGACGGCCCTTCGCTGTGTCACCACCAGCAACCCTTTGACCTGGTCCAGATACCTGCCCTGGGTGGAGTACTCTCTCAACGCCATGGAGAGCGCAGCAACTGGTATGTCCCCTTTCCAATGCTCACTGGGTTACCAACCCCCTCTGTTTCCCCAACAGGAGCTGGAGGTGGCAGTCCCATCCACCAGGGTCCACCTCCGCCGGTGTAGACGGGTCTGGAAGGCGGCCCGGGCTGCGCTTCTTCGTACCACCGCACAAGCCCAGCGTGGGGCCAACCAGTGGAGGATATGCGCTCCTGTCTACCAACCTGGCCAGAAGGTTTGGCTGTTGGCCCGGGACCTGCGCCTCCAGACCTCTCAGACCTCAACCCGCAAGCTGAATCCCCGGTATGTTGGCCCCTACTCTGTGGAACGCGTCATTAGCCCTTTGGCAGTACGTCTGATTCTCCCTCCTGCTCTCAAGGTTCACCCAGTTTTCCACGTCTCTCAGCTTAAACCTGTGGCCACAAGCGCCTTGTCTCCTGTTTCAGCTCCTCCGCCTCCCGAGTCCTGGCTGATGGTGACCCTGTGTGGACAGTTCACAAGCTGCTCGCCGTCCGTCGCCGTGGTCGGGGATTCCAGTACTTAGTGGACTGGGAAGGCTATGGTCCCAAAGAACGATGCTGGGTGCACTCGTCTTACCTCGCTGACCCCTCCTTGTTGGATGCTTTCTACAGGGACAACCCAGGTGCCCCTGAGCGGTCATCCGGTGCCTCCCCTCAGGGGGGGGGGTACTGTTGGGGCTGCCCAGCAGCCAGCAGCCAGTCAGCCCAGCTCAGGTGCTGGCAATGATGACGACGAGCAGCCCAGCTGCTCCACATCGTCATCTACTCTGCCTGAGTATTAGAGGAGGCTGAGAGGGGGCGCCCGTTGCTTGAACGTCGACTATTGTGGTCAGGTTAGCTGGCTGTGTACTAGCAGCACTCGTAAATCTTCGAATAGACTGTATTGTATATCTTTGCTAATCCTGTTCTCCTCTTTGTTTGTTCCAGGCTCCCTCCGTTAAAACCAGTGTCTCCTCGCTCCATCCACGCTTTCCAGGCCCCTCACCTAACCACCACGTGGACCCTCCACCCTCTCTCCTCTCCCTGGATACCCAGTCTCTCCCTCCTCGGCCCAGCTCCACTCCCACGTAAAGTTGTTTAATAAAGTTGTTAAACTTGAAGCACGGTTCTGTGTCTTTGTCTCTGGGGTACCTGGCACATTTGGCTACTGTAACTTTAGAGCCTAACATGTGCTACTGTAAGTGCAAAAAAAGGGCTCTTCTCGGTCTGACACGCTGAAAATTGACATGTGCCAGTTTTCACCCTTAATGAATTAAATTCCAGGTAAAGCCTCGTGTGCCATAAAGAAGATCCAAATTCAACCACTTCAGGCTAGAAAACTTAAGTGAAAGACCTTTTCTCAGTCAAATACAGCTTATGCTACTGTAAGTGCAAAAAAAGGGCCTTTCTCGGTCTGACACGCTGAAAATTGACATGAGCAAGTTTTGACCCTTAATGGATTAAATTCCAGGTAAAGCCTCGTTTGCCATAAAGAGGATCCAAATTCAACCACTTCAGGCTAGAAAACTTAAGTGAAAGACCTTTTTTCAGTCAAATACAGCTTATGCTACTGTAAGTGCAATAAAAGGGACTTTCTCGGTCTGACACGCTGAAAATTGACATGAGCCAGTTTTCACCCTTAATAAATTAAATTCCAGGTAAAAACTGCTTTGCCATGAAGAAGATCCAAATTCAACCAGTTCAGGCTAGAAAACCTGTTTGAAAGACCTTTTTTCAGTGAAATGCAGCTTAGGAGACTGTACAGTGCAGAAACAGGCTCCTCTCGCTCTGACACGCTGATTTTTGACATAAGCCACTTTTCACCCTTAATGAATTAAATTCCAGGTAAAAACTCCTTTGCCATGAAGAAGATCCAAATTCAACCAGGTCAGGCTAGAAAACCTGTTTGAAAACCCTTTTTCAGTGAAATGCAGCTTAGTGCAAAAACAGGCTGCTCTCGCTCTGAAACGCTCATTTTTCACATAAGCCACTTTTCAGCCTTAGGCGACTGTACAGTGCAAAAACAGGCTCCTCTCGCTCTGAAACGCTCATTTTTGACATAAGCCACTTTTCAGCCTTAATGAATTAAATTCCTGGTAAAAACTTCTTTGCCATGAAGAAGATCCAAATTCAACCGGTTCAGGCTAGAAAACCTGTTTGAAAGACCTTTTTTCAGTGAAATGCAGCTTAGGCGACTGTACAGTGCAGAAACAGGCTCCTCTCGCTCTGAAACACTCATTTTTGACAAAAGCCACTTTTCACCCTTAATGAATTAAATTCCAGGTAAAAACTCCTTTGCCATGAAGAAGATCCAAATTCAACCAGTTCAGGCTAGAAAACCTGTTTGAAAGACTTTTTTTCAGTGAACTGCAGCTTAGTGCAAAAACAGGCTCCTCTCGCTCTGAAACGCTCATTTTTGACATAAGCCACTTTTCACCCTTAATGAATTAAATTACAGGTAAAAACTCCTTTGCCATGAAGAAGATCCAAATTCAACCAGTTCAGGCTAGAAACCCTGTTCGAAAGACCTTTTTTCAGTGAAATGCAGCTTAGTCGACTGTACAGTGCAGAAACAGGCTCCTCTCGCTCTGAAAGGCTCATTTTTGACATAAGCCAGTTTTCACCCTTAATGAATTAAATTCCAGGTAAAAACTCCTTTGCCATGAAGAAGATCCATTCAACCAATTCAGGCTAGAAAACCTGTCTGAAAGACCTTTTTTCAGTCAAATGCAGCAACGTATTCTCATGAAGGGTTCGTATGGAAACGTACGAAAAGTTATGCACACATTTTTCGTGCATTATCCTACGAATATCAAAATGACACCAGTGCAATGACACCAGTGCGCATGCGCACATGACACCAGTGCAATGACACCAGTGCGCATGCGCACATATGTACAAATCTTTCGATATCCAATGACACCAGTAGCATGCGCAATTCCCATGCAGTGGAAAAAATGGCTTCCATTGCAGCATTTTAAGACCGTTTCGGCATTAAAGTGCGTTTTGATAACATTCCTTCGCTGTCGCTGACATACTTCTGCCAGTTTTTTTCTTCTTTTTTTACCGCCAACCTTCTCCCGCTTCAGGTAAGAACGCAACTTTGTTAGTAAATCAGAAATGCAATGAGCTTTATTGCCTTGAATATATTCTATTATTCTGTTCTATCTTTCATTGTACTATGCCTGCATGCCTTTTATTGTACTATGCCTGCATTTTAACTGTACAGAACTTTGGTCAACCTGGGTTGTTTTAAAATGTGCTTAAGAAATAAACTTGATTGATTGATTGATTGAAACCAGTCAGTTTTGTCAATAACAAACAAAGTTTGACAAATTTAGATAGATAGATAGATAGATAGATAGATAGATAGATAGATAGATAGATAGATAGATAGATATACTTTATTGATCGTGACTAGAGAAGGCTTTCTTGATTGTGCTCTCATTCTACTTTTATTACTGTTTTACAGATAACCAGTTTCCCTCAATCCTCTGTCCCTGTTCCTTCCTTTATAAAAAACCAACGGCTCTTTTAAGAGCCAACCTATTTGTCTGTGTGTGTGTGTGTGTGTGTGTGTGTGTGTGTTCATTTCTCTGGTAAGTAGTATGCACAATTTGAGATTGAGAAGGCTTTCTAGACTATGCTCTCACTGTACTGTTATTGCTGTTTTACAGATAACCAATTTCCCACATCTCTCAGTCCCTGTACCTTCTTTTACATAACCAACGGCTCTTTTAAGAGCCAACCAGAAGTCTGTCCAGAAGTGTCTTCAATTCTCTGGTAAGTGGTAGTAGCCCTTATAGCCCTCGATGTAAACAATATCAAAGGCAAGCTGGGACAGAAATATATATCATATAGGGTGCACTTTCCCCACAGATCAGAGATGGAGGATTTAACATCTTTTATTTTTGCTGTTTAGGCACTATGGCATCAGATGAGGATACCCTTAAGGATGTGATCAGAAAGGCACAGAGCCTGGCAGAGCATCTCAACTCACTAGTTGAGCCTGCACAGGTAATGTAACATCTTCAGTATCCTGTTCCATGCATGGGGATCAGATATTATGATGCATAGCAACATTCAAGAAGTTATTTGTGCAGGAAGTCTATATGGTTTACCTGCGTTACTTTGATTATATTGTGCTTTTTAGGTGAAAAAAAGAAGAAGATCAAAACCACCAGTCCAGATCCGGTGGAGACAGCGGGATAAAGATGGCAACATTATTGCCCAGACCATCAAGTCCTCTTCGTCCAAATCCCGTGGTTAGTTTATTATATCCAACTTTGCATAGCGTACTAAGCATTTTGTTGTAATAAGGTCAATGAATACTACCCACAGAAGAAGATTGTAATTATACTGGGTAGCTCTCAGTTGTGGATGTATTTAACTTTCTGAATGATCAGCAAGGCTTTTCTGGAAAAGAGCATACATGTTTGGCAAATCTTTCCTCTGTAAATTGTTCATTTCCTGAGCTACTGTAACCAGTAGCGAACTCACATTATGAATAAACATTCCATTCACATTGACACAACACTGATATTCTGTTGGCATCCTACACATTTAACTTTATCTTTTCAGGTGGAAGGGCCAGATCACTTCATCGCAGTGTTCCTGAGGAGACATCAGTGGAGATGCCTGATGAGGAAGAGGCAGGACTTAGTAAGTAATCATAATCTTTTTGTCTTCTAGATTCCCATGAGTTTTGGCGTGACAGGTCAAACAATCAAGCATCGTGGTGTGATTTCTGTGGGGATCTACCAATCCAAGTCTGTAGAATACGATTTATAGGCCTGCACATCTCAGCATCGCCATAATGCTTAATGTGGAATGGCATTTTCATTCAATCCTTTATTTCAGACTCCAATACAGGGTCCATAGCATAATAAAATGACATAAAAGCACAAAACAAACAAAACTAACAAACAAAAGCAGAACAATCAGACATAGAGGCATTCTCTCCAATGTTTTCTTAACTTAGAGTAGTACCTCAAGGAACTCCTTGCTGGATTAACTAGGTTATCAATAATACCATTACCTGAGCTATCCAGGCGACACATAAATTTGTACATTAAATTGCTCAGGACTGCCTCACATGATGGCACACTGGAGACCGCAAACAAGTAGCTGGCACTGAACCATCTGGGTAACTTCAATAACATCCTCATAGTGTCATTATACGCAACTGTAAGCTCTTGTAGACTGCTTTTCTTGTACCCACACCACAAATGAGCAGTATACATAGGTGTACAAAAGGCTTTAAACAGAGAACATTTCACATTGAAAGAGCACATACTAAACTTGCGAAGTAACATGTTCGCTTGAGCATATAGTTTGCGCCGTTGACGGTATGTATCTTTGTCATCACTGAGATCATCTGAGAATATGTGACCAAGATACTGTACTTCTTTAGACACCATAAGTGGACTATTACAGAGATAAAATACAGGATCCTCTCTGCTTCTAACTATCTTGATACACATTTTCCTCTAGAAAATATTTGTAGCTTGTAAAATTACGATTCATTGCTAAGCCCCAATTTTGCTTTATCAACATTTTACCCCCCTCCTGAAACAGATGCTGCTTTAAAAGAACTGGAGAGACATCTCAGTGCATCACACTGTGATGTCGGTATTGACGATGTGGACACCAGCCCACCAACAGCAGCCATGGACCGGAAAACCAGGAACGCTTTCTCCTCAGAGAGATGGAAGGAAGCCAGACAGATGCTGTTAGACAACATGCTGAAAGCTAACAGCATTAAACCAAGGCTCTGCCAAAGATGCCTCAGCAAGGAAGCCATCATAAGATGTCAAGAATGCATGCCTATGCAGTATAACTGTTTTGACTGTGACATACACCATGAGTCCCACGCACTGCACAATCGGCAATCAATGATTCATGGCTTCCACATGCCTCTGCCACCAACAGTTGTGGTCAAGGAAGCTCCAGAAGGGGGCTATTCCCATCACACATGCGGTACTATATATATAAAATCTTTTTCTTTTCTTTGCAAAACTCAATTTATTTTTGGCATCTTGAAAAAAGACCCCTCTCTAATTTTGGAATTTTTAAACCTCTCTTTTCCTTTTGTAGCTAGAATATTGCCAATGGAATTGCCACACCAGATTTGTGACTGCCCCCCAGAGAACATTTCTGTCATTCCTGGGAGGCCTGTGGTGTTCATCAACATGAAAGGTAACTCCATACCATAACCTCTATTTCCCTATGGTTCTACCCCCCCTCTCCAATATAACATGAATTTATGCTTTTTTTCCCCAGGACAATATGATCTGACCCTCCCAGAGCTGCGATGTGGTGGCTGCTGTGCCAGCTGGACCCCAGGGCTGTATGATGTCCAAGTCAGTGGCTACTGGCCTGCAACCCTCCACTTCCATACAGTCTACGATGTAGCTATTTTTCAAGGTTTTCGGGAGATGAAGTTGGCTGCTCCATGGATTTCCCGCCTGACCTTTATGAGAATGCTGGAAGCGCAAACAGCAGCATATGGCAGGGTGGGCTGGCTACACAATATTTACCATAACCCCCTTTAAATTATGCATGTTAGTATAAATTTGTCTTTGATGATTCTTTCAACAGACTGGTAAAGTTTGCTCTGACACATTTTTCAAGAGCTTCATGGAGTGGGTCATCAGCTCCTATGAAGTGGACAAGTTGTGCTCAGAGCAACCATTCGCCTGCACAGCCTGTTCTCCCCAAATGCTGGCTGTGTCTGTGGATGGAAACAGGAAGCACTACCGCTTCAAAAAGGATGGACAGTCAGTTTATATTTTATATGTTTCATGGTCTAGGCATGTCCATGTATCAGCTCTCATTTGTTACACCAGTGAGCACATGTTAATTCTAATGCTAACATGAAATGATTGCAATCATCCTTGCAATTTATATTTCCATGTCTGATCTTTAGGTCTGAGGAAGGGGGTTATTTTGATGGTGTGCTCATCTGCAAGGATGACGAGGTTGCAGCATTTGTGGACGACCTCCAAAAGAGGGCCAAGCATGTAAGAACATTTTTTATTTATTTTTAATGAAATATATTCTCATTATACTTTGTATACCTTAAGTCAAATTTTATTTTAGGTAAGAACTACTATTGGCTATTATTTACAATTGCATGTATTCTGCAGTTTGATGCTGCAGAATTACAGCCCAAACTGTTAAATAAATTAAACATTATGTGACTATTCTCACTTTGTCCTTTTTGTAGTTACCAGGCAAAGGGGTTTGTGGCAGGTCTCAGCTGAACGCAGCAAAGGAGACAACAAGCAAGAGGGCTTGTTCCAGCCTTGATGAGCAAGTATGTTGTCTAGAGCTTTCCCTTTTCACAATATTACATTTTGTGGTAGTGCATTGTATTCCACCCTTTGCTTACACCACCCCCGTGAATTTCCCCATTGTGGGACTAATAAAGGAATATCTTATCTTATCTATAATGATAGGAAACTAGTTAATGGGAAATTCTTTATTTGCCAAATACAACATTTTAAGATAAGATAAGATAATATTTCCTTTATTGTCCCACAATGGGGGAAATGCACATTAACCTATCCTTACTATTTAGAGGCAGTGGGCAGCCGTGGTCCAGGGACCAAATGCCTGTGTCCTCATCAAGGGAAATGGCAGTTGCAACAGTTAACGAGCATGCATAGCAAAATGATTTGCTTTTTCATATGGAGAAAAGTAGCAGTAATAACATTTAAATACGCATACAGAATTGAAGCAAAGGCCGAATTATTGTTAAATTAAAATAAATTAAATTGAATTGAATTTTTAATTCTTCCCCAGGGTCTAGAAGTAGCAGTGTGCCGTCATGGCATTATCCTTCGGGCCCTGAATATGTACAGGCAAGTATAAAAACATTCTTTGTATTTTCACTACACTTCCATTTATTTCAAATGCTCATGAAGTGACACTTAATTAATGCAATGCTGTTATACAATCCCACAGGGGTGAGATCTTTGCATATCCGATGTTCCTGCAGAAGGAAATCACAGCCAGTCCACCAGCCTTCTTCTGCATGGACGTAATATGCAAGTACTGGCCTTACATCCAGAGAATTGCTGAAGCCTGCCCAGAGTACAGTCACCTCACCACCATGAAGCCTCTGTTGTCTGTGCTCCATGCGAAAGCACATGGCATCAAGTGTGAGGTATTTTTTACTCATCTCTTGTGTTTCGATGCCAGTAATTTTTCCATGTCAAATCCAATCTGCTTGATTACAGAGCCAAAACAACAATGCATGTTTCCCTGAACTCAGATTAATAGACTGCACTGTATATTCCTAAAATGTCAGATAAAATGGGGAGGAGGCAATCAGGATGGAGCGGGTTCTACCCTGGGAGAGGAGGTGGAAATGGTTAACTCCTTCCTGTCCAGGACCGCCATAATCACAAAGTTCATGGGCAAAGGAGGTTGGTTATAGGCTTTGATATTTTATGAAATATCAAATCTTTTTCATATTTGATATTTTATGTCCAGAATAGTCATATAGATAGCATGACTTGACAGCATAGAGTTACACTAGTGGAGCCTTTTAACAGCATTGTTGTTAACTGGAGCTGCTAGGCAAACATAATTTTTGTCTTCTTTTTTCGTCTGTAACAGCACGCACAGACATGCTAACTGTCCAGATTATGGACTGGAATAAGAGAAAGATGGAGAACATGTGTAAAACCTTGTGCACAAGATTTCGTAAGGTAACCGTCTTCTTTCAGAAAAGCGGCCACATTGCAATATGAGTGACAAATGTCACTCTTAAAGTTTAATTCCCCCCATCCCTCCTTTTCCTACAGACACAGCAGAATCTTGAGAGGGAGAGGCAGAGCCTAGAGACCCTCAAGGGAGAGATGTCTGCAAATGATGGGACTGTGGAACAGTGGGTCAGAGATGTCCGGGACTGGGCTGAACATGGTAGGTATCTTTAATCAACTTGTATAATATGTAACATTTCCGCATTACAATTGAAACAAGCATTTTTGCTGTTTCTGCAGAAAGCAAAATGTTTGGTCAATGTTTTTATCTGTTATGGACCATGGCAATGTCAATTATGAGCATGTTCTTTCTTTGAGTTGGTGTTGTCTGTTATGTTGATTTCCTTGTATAATTTGTTGATTTGCAGTACACTGTAACTTCAGTGTTCTTCTATTGTTTTTATATATACTTTAATCAGGGTGTCCATGTAAAAGAGAGCAGTCTCTTAAGGGCCTTCTCTGATTAAATAAATCAGTCAGTACAATGTTCTTGCATAACTCAACATTGCTTTGTGTTAAAGAACCGCCTGCAGCCAGTAATGATTCTCTGCTACAAGTGAGATCAAGGATTGAGGAGACTTATCTGGGCCTAAGGCAGCGCAGGGCACGGCTTTATAGCCAAACAGCTACAAAGTTTGTGAAAGACATCAGATGTTTTAAGAATGTTTTTCACATTTGATTATTAGAGTTTTTTCATGTATCGGAATGTGTCTTCTCTGATTTCTCCCAGACAGCAACTCAGGACGCTCTGTGATCCACAACCGCATGTGGAGGGAGCAGAAGCAGCTTGAGATCTACAGTACAGACCAAAAGTTTGGCCACACCTTCTCATTCAAAGAGTTTTCTTTATTTTCATGACTATGAAAATTGTAGATTCACACTGAAGGCATCAAAACTATGAATTAACACATGTGGAATTATATACTTAACAAAAAAGTGTGAAACAACTGAAAATATGTCTTATATTCTAGGTTCTTCAAAGTAGCCACCTTTTGCTTTGATTACTGCTTCGCACACTCTTGGCATTCTCTTGATGAGCTTCAAGAGGTAGTCACCTGAAATGGTCTTCCAACAGTCTTGAAGGAGTTCCCAGAGATGCTTAGCACTTGTTGGCCCTTTTGCCTTCACTCTGCGGTCCAGCTCACCCCAAACCATCTCGATTGGGTTCAGGTCCGGTGACTGTGGAGGCCAGGTCATCTGGCGCAGCACCCCATCACTCTCCTTCTTGGTCAAATAGCCCTTACACAGCCTGGAGGTGTGTTTGGGGTCATTGTCCTGTTGAAAAATAAATGATGGTCCAACTAAACGCAAACCGGATGGAATAGCATGCCGCTGCAAGATGCTGTGGTAGTCATGCTGGTTCAGTATGCCTTCAATTTTGAATAAATCCCCAACAGTGTCACCAGCAAAGCACCCCCACACCATCACACCTCCTCCTCCATGCTTCACGGTGGGAACCAGGCATGTAGAGTCCATCCGTTCACCTTTTCTGCGTCGCACAAAGACACGGTGGTTGGAACCAAAGATCTCAAATTTGGACTCATCAGACCAAAGCACAGATTTCCACTGGTCTAATGTCCATTCCTTGTGTTCTTTAGCCCAAACAAGTCTCTTCTGCTTGTTGCCTGTCCTTAGCAGTGGTTTCCTAGCAGCTATTCTACCATGAAGGCCTGATTCACACAGTCTCCTCTTAACAGTTGTTCTAGAGATGTGTCTGCTGCTAGAACTCTGTGTGGCATTGACCTGGTCTCTAATCTGAGCTGCTGTTAACCTGCGATTTCTGAGGCTGGTGACTCGGATAAACTTATCCTCCGCAGCAGAGGTGACTCTTGGTCTTCCTTTCCTGGGGCGGTCCTCATGTGAGCCAGTTTCTTTGTAGCGCTTGATGGTTTTTGCGACTGCACTTGGGGACACTTTCAAAGTTTTCCGAATTTTTCGGACTGACTGACCTTCATTTCTTAAAGTAATGATGGCCACTCGTTTTTCTTTACTTAGCTGCTTTTTTCTTGCCATAATACAAATTCTAACAGTCTATTCAGTAGGACTATCAGCTGTGTATCCACCTGACTTCTGCACAACACAACTGATGGTCCCAACCCCATTTATAAGGCAAGAAATCCCACTTATTAAACCTGACAGGGCACACCTGTGAAGTGAAAACCATTTCAGGTGACTACCTCTTGAAGCTCATCAAGAGAATGCAGAGTGTGTGCAAAGCAGTAATCAGAGCAAAAGGTGGCTACTAAGAAACTAGAATATAAGGCGTATTTTCAGTTGTTTTACACTTTTTTGTTAAGTACATATTTCCACATGTGTTAATTCATAGTTTTGATGCCTTCAGTGTGAATCTACAATGTCAATAGTCATGAAAAGAAAGGAAACTCATTGAATGAGAAGGTGTGTCCAAACTTTTGGTCTGTACTGTATATATATTAAAATAAATAAATAAATATATCTCCGCAGTAAAGTGGATGCGCCTGTAGAGAGATTTACACAATAAGTAAAACACAGTGAGCTGGATAATTTAGCTTCCCCAGTACACACGAATAGTCTAATATTAGCCCATATAACAATAATAATATGTATTTATCTCTGCTTTCAAACGTTCGGGCCGCCATGGGCAGGTAGCTAGGCTACTTACACTCACAATGGAGGTGCGCGGTGCAACTTTTCTGTAGCATCAAAATCGCTATTTTTAAAACACTAAGAAGACTCGACACAACATGAAACTTTGCTCGTAGCATCACCAGGGTCTCTACACATGAACACGAACATTGAGAACATCATTTGTGTACACAAAGTTTGCTAAAAAGGTTTTTCACAACTCACGTTAGCAGTAGCCTAGCAGTAGCAGTCCTGCCAGTCCTGCGTCGATCCCCGAGTGCGGCGTAACATGGAGCTTTCTCCTTCATGTTATGCCGCACTCGGGGAGGTCATCCTTCTTCTTTTCAAAATGATCCCATATTTTAGACGTCTTTCCCGACATGGTTGGCTATTAATTGTTAACTGTCTAACCGCGATGTCGAAGGGACCTGCCGTGTGAAAAAAAAACACTGACAGTGAGTGAGTGTCACGACCTCCTGTGTCTGGCCCTTCAAATTAAAAGCCCTCCAGCCTTTTATACACAGACCAGCCGCCATTCACATAGATTTTGACTTAAATTTGACAAGACACGGCTCCAAATGTTTTTGGCTTTTTTTTCTGCGACCAATCGACCAATGAAATTTTGGTCTGCTAAAGATTTTTTGGTCGACCAGTGCTTGGTCGACTATTTGGGGGCAGCCCTAGTGCTAACTTTTCGGTCATTCACTGTTCTGCTGATGGCAGCGGTCATGGGTGCCGTCCTTAAATATCTTTTTATTAGTCTTTATTTCTGGTAAGGTAACGTGTGCACGCCAACTAGTTTGTATGGGAAAATTTATAGAATATAGGTCTACTCTCTTTTCAAATTGGCACTCGGAGGTTAATAAGTGTGGGGGATGGGTAACTCTGACATTGGCTTTGGCGAAACGTGGCTGCGGTAACAAAATGGAGGAAAACCGACTCGCCGATATTTTGTTTTGGGGGTGGGGGGTAGTTGCTGATAGTGGTTGTGCATGTTTGCCTCATGCTAATCTATTACAGCAGCATGAGAAAGGAAAGGGAGAGTAATGAATAGCCATTTTTAGATAGAAAAGGGGGCACATTTGCTCCAAGGTAAGGGCGGCAATCTACCGCCTTGTCTTTCTGAAAAGGGAGGCGTAATATTCCTCCTTTTCCAAAAACTGCCACTTGGCTGCCACTGGGGTAGTCGTAAACATGTGACGTGACATAAAGCACGAAGTTGGGCAGTGAACAGTGAAAACGAAAAAATGAGAGCTTTACATTGCACCCCATTGGATTTTAGAACTGTGTTTGTAGCTGAGGGCTTTTAATTTGAAAGTAGCGACCGTTCGTAGCTTGCCGCTACACAACAGGTTGACAGCAGCTACTAGCTGTTTGGTTGTGTCCGCTAGCTGTCAGCTACAGAGACCGAGGGGACGCTAGCACCTCCCGGATGTCAGCGGCTTTCCAGTTGCTCATCTTGACGTCCGCGGATGAAGTGATGGACTGACTGCTGTGATCAGCTGTTTCCTGGTTTTAAAATTCTCTGGCTGTGGGTCGCACAACAGTGCAGGTCATCGACACCTCCGCCCATCTCACGCAATTGCCGGCACGTTGATGAACTGCGCCTTGCCTGGAAGGTGGACAAGACCAGGCGGCAGCAGCAGGGGGCGGTGACAAAAAGCTGCAGTCAAGTTGGACAGTTTCCAGCCGCCGTCAAAGAATATACAGGAGGTCACAGAAATATTTACATCCTGTTAGATCCACCTGTAGGCTACATGTAGTTTGCAGAACACGTTCGGATAGCTATGGCTGAAGAAATTGCGAATGCGTTCTTGATCGCTGATGAAATTGAAGCAGAAGAGATCCCCCTACTTTTCCACTTTGCACATAAATTCCACTGTGTTAATCCTCTTAATGGGCAGATGGGATGTAGTGTAATTTTTACTATTTATTCTCAGAAATGTAACAAATAGAAATACAAACTTTGTACCAATGAATTGATCATACTTTTTAGGTTCACGGTTTTGAGGTCATACAAAATAGATTTTTCTAAAATGACTACTACTTTTCACTGTGGTCTAGATCTGTCAATCATAACTTTTTATTTGTTTAACGATGACACTCTTTTGATTGAGATGAGAATCAGAACGATTGGGCATATGTTGGCCCTCGGAAGTCATATTTATTGAATAAGAATTGCCTACAAAGTAGTTTTATGTAAAGGCACTGTCATTTATTAATCATACAATCCCTAAATTTAAGAAGTTGAACCACTGAATTAACAGTCCAAACGTTCTCACAGCTACATATATAGGCTACACATGGGGAGGACAAGCAGCAAAGGTTTCTTATAATCTTTATTTATTGATGTATTTATATTTGTAATTATATACAGTATATATGTGGGAATATATTGTATTCTACCCTTTGTTTTTTGTCTGCCTTGAAAGCACTGATTGCTCATTTTGATAAGTGTTATATAAATAACCTTTATTATTATTATTATTATTAATATTATTATCAACCACACAAAATATGTGTGTGAACAGATTGAACCTTCATTGCACAACATGACAGTCATATAATCTAGCATCAAATATAACAGTTATACAGAAAATTAGGATTTTCGACAAAACGTAGTGTCTGTAGTCTAACTAAGAGCCAATCAGCTCTTTGATCAGGCGACAGCCAGGTGTTTCCCATCATACCCATACTCTTGCAGTCTTTTCTTTTTTTTTTTCCAAAGCTTTATTTCAATTCACAATTTGTCTGAGGTCTTGCAGTCGGTGGAGAGCAACTTTTTTTTTTTTTAAACTTTATTTAACTTCTCAAAAATACTTACAAATTCTCTCAAAGGGAACATAAATTGCATTTATCGTCTCTCTATTACATAAATAAAATCTACAAGGCTTGTCAAAAATAATAAGATTAAAACAAGGGAAAAATAAATAAATTTAAAAAATGCAAGATTACACATCAAGGCATACTCTCTAATTGAGACTCTTCTGCGCCCGACACTCTGCATCGCACAGCAGCCTCTATCAGCCCACAAATTCCTTCATATTCATCTTAGGGGTGTTCCAACAAGGGTACCTCACGATTCGATTCGATTTCGATTATGGGAGCTTCGATTCGATTATTGGCCACGATTCTTCGATTATTGTGACTATAGCATAGCAGGAGACGGTAGCATCTCCCGGATCTCAGCGGCTTTCCAGTTGCTCATCTTGACATCCGCGGATGAAGTGATAAACTGACTGCTGTGATCAGCTGTTTCCTGGTTTTAAAACTCCCGGCTGCGGGTCGCACAACAAGTGCACGTTATCGACACCTCCACCCATGTCCCGCAATTGCCAGCACATTGACGCCTCGGATTTAGATAGCAATGGAGGCGGCAGTAAGTGTACCCTCAGAGGCGTCAAATTGGCGGACCAAAACAGACCGCCAATTTGCCGCCTTCTGTCTAAATGCGCGGACCTAGCAAAGCATTGACGTTAATTAATCGATGCCGAATCGTCACGTGAAGCATCGCGATGCATCGCCACATCGATGAATTGCACCCACCTCTAATTCATCTGCCAGCAGACCCAAGGCTTCAAAGTACTTGTTCAACTAATTTTTAAAACACATTAAAGGATAACTACCGTTTTTTACAACCTGGACCTTATTTCCAGCAAAATATATGGTCATTTACTCACCCAGATAACTTTGGTGTCATTCGGCGTCGTTCGGATGAAATTAGATCCAGCGTAGCGCCGATATATCCATATAATGCGAGTGACGGGGCAGCGACACACAGCCTCTATAACGCATTATCTGCCACGAAACTAGTTCATTTCACCAATATTTTGTTACGATATGCTAGTGCTATTCCCCTCTGAGTCCGGGCTCGTCCGTTATCAACATCCGGGGTCAAACTAGCAGCAGCAGCTACAGGTAAACAAGCTGGGCTGTCGTGGGTGCGCGCGCAGCTCAGAGACGACATCTTCCAGGTCAGAGGTAGTAGGGCAACCTACAGACCCCGGATGTTGACAACAGACGATAGAGGGTAGATAGAGGGTGATCTACCTTTCCACTAACAAGTGTGTATGTGATATTTGCCTAAAACTATAATTATATTGATTAGATCAGACATTTTTGGGGGGACATTTTCATTGTATACCAAAACTTGAACCTTATTAAAGGGTGTGATGTTATCTGTTTTACTTTTTAACCAGTTATACATGGATTGCCAAAACTGGGTCACTACCGGACATGAATACAAAAGGTGCTCGATAGTTTCACTATCTAATTGACAGAAGCCACATGGCTCCACCTCGAAACCAAATCTTCTTTTTAATGTGTCTGCAGCTGGATAATAACCATTGATAATTTTAAATTGTAATTCTTTTGCTTTTGGGGAGATTGGCCATTTCATATATTTAACATGTTTGTTTGAGATTTTTGAGTTGCTCTCGCTTGTTTTAATATTTATTGCTTTATAAGATCATGAAAAAGAATTTCTTTACACTTATTCCGTATGACTTTATTGCTGCATTTTTTATCTCCAATTTGGATTTGTCCAATTCGAATATCTGGTAAGATTATCCTTACTTCTGAATGTGCAAGTGTGTTTTGAATTTGCTGGATTAAGGGAGCTGGTATTGCTTGACATATTTTACTGTATTCTCTATAAGAGCTGTATATCAAATTTTTCTTTGAAGGAGTCAAGTTTCATGATTGACCCTTGATTATCCATCAGATCAGCTATAAATATAATTTTCTTGTCATACCAAGTTTGTGTAAATAGAGTTTTTCTATTTATTTTGACTGTTCTGTTATTCCATAAGGTGGAGCCATGCGGGCTAAAATTATGTGTAAATATCATTTTCCAGTAGTGTAATACTTGCTTATGAAATTCAGATAGTTTCACAGGCAATTTTGTAATTTCATAATCACATTTTAACAAAAAATCCAAACCTCCCACTTTTTTGAATATATTTTTGGGGATATGAAACCATATGGATTCAGTTTGTGACAGAAAGGCTTTTATCCAATTTATTCTGAACATTCCTATCATTGATTCAAAGTCTAATGTATTTAATCCTTGCTCACATTTTTGACTAAATGTGACTTTTTTATATAACGTGTTTTATTTCTCCATATAAAATTATATATAATTGAATTGGCTTTCGTGATGTTTTGAGGAGCAACAAATAAAGACTGGCATGGGTAAACCAGTTTTGAAATGCCTTCAGCTTTGGACAATATGTTTCTTCCAAAAATGGAAAGATCTCTAGTTAGCCAATGATTTAGAGTTTTCTTCATAATCTCTAGTTTTTCATGAAAATTATTACTTTCCCTTAATGTGTTATCTTTGATTATATTTAAACCCAAGTATTTTACTTCTTTTTTCACAGGAATGGACATTATATGGTCTTCGTTGCAGTGGGACAGTGAGAGAAGCTCACATTTGTTTAAATTCAAACTCAAACCAGATGCTCTGGAGAATATGGAGATTACGTTTAAAGCTTTTTCAATTATAGATTTATCTCGTAGAAAGAATACTGTATCATCAGCAAACTGACTGATACAAAAATTCATAGTCAAAACGTAATCCCTTTCATTTCCTAATGATTAACAATCAAATATGCCAGTATTTGAGTACACAAAATGAAAAGTTTGGGTGATATGGGACACCCTTGTCTAATTCCTCGATTAATTTTTATTTTAGGGGTCATCCCTGGATTAAGAGAGATGTAGCTACTTATGTCATTGTAGAACATTTTAATGATCGCACAGAATTTAACCCCAAACCCAAATTTTTCAAGTGTTTTGATCAGAAATGTATGTTCTATGGAGTCAAATGCTTTGAAAAAAATCAATGAACAGAATAAAGCCTTCTGTTTCAAGGAGGGATTGATATAGTCTAGCATATCTAATATTAATCTGACATTGTTATGAATATTCCTACCTTTAATAAAAGCAGACTGGTATTCATCCACTAATTCAGCCAAAACCTGTTTGAGTCGATTAGCGTACACAAGACCTAGTATCTTATAATCATTGCAAAGCAGGGTTATTGGTCTCCAATTGTCAAGCTTCAGTAGATCCTTATTTGATTTAGGTAGTAGAGTTATCAACCCTATTATCAATCCCCTCATTGTTGAGGATAAGCATCCTTTTTTCTATCCATTCAATGAAGGCATTATATAACAAGTCTTTGATGTAATTCCAAAAATGTTTGTAGAATTCAGTTTGTCAGTTTACAAATCTTCTTTTTACTTTGTTTGTGCTTTTCTAATCCGAAGAAGTAAACTGAATTTTTTTCTCCATGTTCGAGCCACCTGGCTCTTGATCTTACATAATCCCTGTTTGCCTTTTCTAAGTAGAGTTCATCTAACTGAAGTTGAAGGGCATGTAGTTTAGCCTTTTCCTCCACTGAAGGTTCCGATTTATTACATATTTTATTTATGTTTTCAATTAACTGTTTCTGTTTACATTTTCTTTTTTGTGATAATTCTTTTCCAGTTTCTATTGCTATCTGTTTGAGTTTGAATTTAAACCATTCCCATTTATTTAGGTCTGACATTTCAAGCATGAGAACACTTTGATATAAGGCTTTAACCTGACTACAGAAACCCCTATTATGTAGCTTAACTGTTGTTAAATTTCCATATATTGTCTGATTTCCTATTTTGTTGAATAGTCACAACTTGTATGTTAATCATACAGTGATCTGTGAGCGGGGATGCTGATATTTCACACTTCAAGATATCTTTACATAACATTTGAGAAATAAGCCAGTAGTCTAATCTTGAATAGTGTGTGTTGTTTGAAGAGCTGGTCCATGTGTACTTTAAGGAGGTAGGATTTGATTCTCCAGTAATCAACTGTGTTAGTTGTTACACATAAATTGGACAAGGTGTCATCATATTCTGGTTGTGGATCTCTATGAGGTATTCGATCCATCCAGGAGTTTGGTGCTATATTAAAATCTCCTCCTAATATCGCCTTTCACAAATTTCGTTGTCCATTCATTTATGAGTATTCCCAAACTTTCTATCATGGCTCTGTTGTTAGTTCGATTATTGTAACCATATACACATGCTAAAATTAATCTTTGGTCATGAATTTCTACCACTACCATAAGCCAGTGTCCACCCGTATCACTTTTGTGCTCAATTATCTTTCCAGGTGATCTGTTGAACAATATCATAACCCCTGCAGAGTGAGAAGTTCCATGTCAAAACAGTATTTTATCTCCCCACTGTTGTTTCCATAGTTTTTCATCTGTTGTTCCCGAATGAGTTTCTTGAAGGAAAATGCAATTTGCCTTTTGTTCTTTACAAAATAAAAAAATAGCCTTGCGTTTAACAATATTTTTCAACCCTCTAACATTAACAGAAACACATAAAACAGACATTGTACTTTCAAAAGTCCTTGAATGCGCTTTATGTATTAACTGAGCGCAGGAATGAACATGTTGTCCTAAGATATTAGTTCCAATGCATCAACTTATTAGTTTTGGTTAACTCTCTCTTAACAACCCACTTAACTTTTTTTTTCTCTCTTCTACCTCTAATTAGGTTCTCTCTTAAGGTATACAAAAACATATTTCACCTCTTTATCCAACACAATAACTGACTCAAAATTATTTTCTTCTTCCATTTCTAAGGTCTACCAGTTTAACCTGAGTTCTGTGTTGCCACAAAATAAAAGACAATTTGACTTTTATCATGTCCACTTATTAAGGTTCAATTCTCCGTCCATCGATTACCGCATATCCCTCTTTTAGGAAGGCCCTTCTGCCGTTTCGTCGAGCTTCCTCCACTTTTGGCCACAGCTTTGCCCGAGCCTCTCTGTCCTCCTTCGAAAAGTCCTCTTTGAAGTGGATGTTCATCTCTTTGCAGACTCTTGCCTCTTTGGATTTCCTCCAGACTTCGTTTCGGGCCGTCCGCGTTGCAAACTGTATGATGATGGGCCTCTGCATCTTGTTCTGTGCAGCATCATTTTTTTCCCCCAGGTGATGGACCATGTCGACCATTTCTTTGAGTTTGTCAACCGCCACTGGGATCACCCTTGTGAGAATGCCGACCACCACGTCTTTTGAGTCCTCATTTTCTCTTTCTTTCAATCCCATTAGTCTGAGATTCCACCGTCTTTTATATCTCGCATTTTCAAGGCATATTTCCTTGAGGGAGCGGTTTTTATTTGTCAGAGCCTCAATTTATTTCTGTACTTTTCCAATATTCTCCTTGTTCTCTTCGACTGCTTTTGAATTGGCCTCTATGCGGGATTGAAAGATTTTGAGCCGCTTGTCCTGCTCGTCAAATTTCATGAGAACTGCTTGAACAGCTTCGAAGATACTTTTATTGCTCACCTCCGTTTCTTTTTCTTTCGTGTCGTTCTTGATTTTCTTTGGGTTTGGAGTTGGCAGTGGCGTGTGATCTTTAGTAGTCTCTTTTTGTCTCTCCATCTCTTCTAGCATGTCTTCATCGCATGCCTCTCGCAGAGCTAGCATGCCATAGTTGTGGTCCAGCATGCTACTGTTTTTAGCTTTAGCCATTAGCATTTTTCAGTCAATGCAAAGTTCGAACTTTTCTGGTGTGCCTTTGCTGATCCAAAACTTGTTTCCTGGTGTCGGGTTGGTTTTCCGTGGTTTCTTAATTTGTTGGTGCTTTTAAATGCCAGTATTAGGACTTTAAAAGTAAACTCTTTCTGCCCCTGCTGAAAATGCAGCCGCTCACTCCGCCATCTTGACGCCCCTCAGGTGGAGAGCAACTGCGGCGCCTGGCTCTAAAAACTGCGGCTGCCTTGATCTCGTGAGGTTATCGTTGCCGGCGCGTGCATGACATCAGAGCAAGTCGGACACAAATCTAACCGGCATGTATTGTGCGGTGGTCGCCAGTGATTGATTCTGCCCAGGCCTGGCTCATCTCGAACGAGCCTATTGACGTCTCAGATTTAGATAGCAATGGAGGCGGAAAAAAGTGTACAAATTGGGTACAAAGGGGTCAAATTGGCGGACCAAAACAGACCACCAATTTGCCGCCTTCTGTCTAAATCTGCGGTCCTGGTCGCAAAAAGGATGGCCAATTGGCGGCTTATTGCCCGGTATAAAAACAGTTCATGACTGCGGACAACCAGTGCAAGTCCACTGCACACAGCTCCATGGACCTGCTTCTCCGGCAGCAACATGCAGGGTTTGTACGGCTGCTTGAAATCCTTGAAAGTGCTTGAATTTCAATGTTGTGTTTTCAAGGTCTGAAAAGTGCTTGGATTTTAGTTTAAGTGCTTGAAAGTGCTTGACATTATCACTCTATGCCCTGTGCTCTTCAAAATAAAAGTTCTTCCGTTTGATAATGTCGACAAAAATATTACTGTATTATAGACACTAGCAGACACAGAGGTCCCCAACACCCACAGTCAAGACTGACCCGGCTTCAAATAAAAATAATAGTATTCATTAGTGGTGTCAACAATAATCTATGCGGCGATGCATTGCAATGCGGGGCATGCACAATTCAGCATCGATGCTATAAGCCTTGCGGGCCGCCAGGTCTTACTTCCCCCCCTGACAGGCTAAGCATTGTTTATTTATTTTCTTGAAATCAGTTTTTGCGCTCCATCAACACGTGATCAGGTGTCTTTTTCATCACCTGACAATGTCACAACTTCGTCGCACATAACGCGACATGTCACGGACATCATGCTCATCAGACCGCTGCTTTACCAGCTGACCGACCTCGTAGCCGTTAGCGTGAGCCGAGCCGCGGCTCTAGAGGCTCAGCCAGCTGCTGCAGCAGCTAGTAGCTGTAAGCTGTTAGCACGTCGTCCCCTGCAGCGTCAGAGCTGCTTTGAGCCGAGCTGCTTTCACCAGATGTGAAAATGACCGAGTGTTTCATTTTTCAGCTCGTACGGTTCGCGTTTACACACGTTTGTTTTCTGTGGCCCAAACAGTAGATTACAGAGTATCTTTGGTAGATCTGTGATTGTCACGTTTCCATGACGACTGACCGGAAACAGACACGTGGTCATGTTCATGTGACTCCAGATTGTAAAAATCTCTGAGGAAAAAAATAAAAATCTCTGGAGACACCAGGCAGTTGTTTTTTAGTTTTTAGTGCACGTTGCAGCATCGATGCTGAATTGTGCATGCCCCGCATTGCAATGCATCACCGAATCGATTATTGTTGACACCACTACCCATTAGCACTTGGTACTTTCCTCCTGATGAAGTCAAATATATCATACGCAGGACACACACCATTGGGATGGAGAGGACTCGCTACGTGTTTGCGTAAATTAATTAAAGTAATTAACACGTCAAAAATCGACCAATCAGAATTTTGGTCGAGCCAGAACGTATCGACCAATAAATCGACCAGTCGACTAGGAGATTACAGCCCTAGATTATATAGTATAGTATTAAACAGGGGTTGCCTAGATTGGACACGGCCATCTTCCCCCCTCCCTGAATCGAATGTGGACGTCAAGCTGTTCCTTTTTTGTTGATTTGTTGAGCGACTCATCAAACATTTAGACGAACTAGCCAGCCTTGTTGATTGTGTCGATGAGCTCCTGCTTTAAGTATAGTGCTAAGCCGAATAGTATAATGTAACCAGATTTGTCCTTACCACAAGCAAAAGACTTGGCTATGTCTGAATCGGGAAACAAGTCCCTGAAAACGTCAGCCAAGTTTTTGTTACTGTTCAGCGAGTGGCGTTTCTCCGCTGTGTGGAGACACCATAACACCTACGCACGCAGCGTTGCTGTGCCGCCCAGCGCCACCCTGATGTCGGCAGAAAATGAGGAGGCAGATCGTAGCTGTAATGTTAGGTTCAGGTTCGGCTGCCAGTGGTAGTGTGATGGCACTAGGTTGTGGTGGTGCACAGAAAGTAGCAATGGAGAGCTGCCGCTCTCGGCTACTAGCAGCGGCTTTGTGGCTAGTGCAACACATGTTGGACCTTAATGCCTTAATTCCCATAGACACGATGTTAATCCTCTTCTTGCACATTCTACAATATGCCTCCTTGGTATTCCTCTCCACTGGCTGCAGCCATTGTTTAAAGTCCTGCATGTCAAGCCAGGACTCCGCAAACTTGCACTTCCCCATGACCGTTCACCATGCCTTCTCTTCCGTTTTTTCGCGCTGAGGGCGTCATGTGACATAAGGTGCGTTTTTAATATGCACTGGGAGCGCCAGAGCGTACTTTGTGAATTTCAGAGTGCACTCTGGCGCTCTCGGAGACAATTTACGAACGCACCCACAATAGCGTAGTTTTTTATGTACGGGTTCATCTTTGTTTTTTAATGAAATGAATAAATTCTCACACGGTTACGATGTTTTTAGGACCCAAACTCTTCTGACCCAAATTCAGAAAAAATACCTTCAAAATTTAAGTTGTGAAAAGTTTTTTAAATACTCTTTAAGGGTCTTAATTTTCCCAAAATTGATTTATCACCTTTTAATACTTTTTAAAGACACCGCAGATACCCTGTACATTATTAGTTGATACAGCGCCGAAACTGGCAATGTTTACCTTTGGTCTCTGGAGAACGTCCCCAGGGCCTGGCACGTACCAGACCGCGGATTTTGCCCCGCTTCCTCCCTGATTTTCTAAAGGCTGTGTCATAAGAGAGAGGGGGGAAAAGAAAACAGAGAGAGAAGGAGAGAAAAGGAAGTTTTAAGTCAGAGCTGTTGATGTTCAATGGTTGCAATATGCCTTGTCTGTCGTGTAAGAACAAGTTAACTAACAATACTAGGACCAATAATTACCAGTTACAAGTTACATAAGCAACCTGCTAGTTCCAGTCACTTAATGAGTGAAACTGCCTCGACCTGGTTTAAGAAATGTAAAGTACACCCAGAGATTCCAGAGGCGGTCCAAGTCGGACCTGGCATTGGCCACGGGACCTCCCTTCTTCCAAACGAAGAAGCAGCCCATGTCACCCTGTGCTTGAGCTTGCCTCTTCAGGCAGAGCGGCCTCATGCCCGTGAAGTATGCATCAAACCACTGTCGGTGGGAAAGGAAATGCCAAGCTGGTTTTTCAAGTCTGCCATCTTATGGAAATGATGATGCAGGGCAACATTTGGCCAATCATCTCTCTCAGTGCAAGGTACACACTTATGGAATTCTTTACCATCAGAAATTAAATCCCAAACAGAACACAAGAGGTTTAGTGTGAAAGTTAAACATTGGCTTAAGGAGCAGCAGAAATGTGAACATTAACTTCTCTCAAGTCATTGTCAATACAGCACTTCACTAATGTTGAATGCTAAATTTAACTCTTTTGTTTAAATCTGAAATTTATAACTGCAGCTGTGTTTATTTATTCATGGTACCTACTCACTGTATTATCCACTGTATTTGTATCACTGCATATTTTTGTATTCAGTATATTTTATTCTATTCTAAAGCCTGACCAGGGACAAAGACTGCAAATTAGCTGAAGCTAAACGTCTTATATGCATCAAATTTTCCGATTTTCTGTGGTAATGTTGTACGTATCGTCCCTGTTAAATAAACATTAAATAAAATTAAAAAAATGTTTTTTTGACTGACTTTTGATTACCACTGTGTCCGCCGGTCTTTCTTTGAACTGGCGACACCCCGGCACCGGCACCGACACCAACCTGCCTGTATTTCCAGTCAGTCGCCTGTGATGGGGGATTATTTTTGTAGGCAAGGACACAAACAACTTTCGATGCTTACCTTGAAATCCACAACTGTGTAGATTTGACACATCGAAAAAAGAGTCAGCTTAAATGTCAAATAAATCATAAGCATAACCAACCTCCCCTCTGCACCCTGCGGTGTCTCCTCTCCTTCACTGAGCACAAAGAGTCCTTTGCTCCTCATTCGTTGCAATCAAGCCTATTCAACACACCTGGCTTGGTAGAAACTCACTTGATAGCTACTTAACTTCAATGGTCTCACAACAACTGACACAAAAAGTATCTAGACAAGATTAAATATTTCAACTAACCTTCTTCACAGAATGCCTAAACACCAAGTCTACAATTTCTTTTCACTCACCAGCAGCAGTTCAGCTTCCTTCACCTGGACAAAATGTATCTTCTTGTGTTCGACCAGTGATTGGCAAGCCTTATCTGGAACCAAGGAGGACAAAGTCTTGTATTCCCAGCATCTGCCAACCCTGGTCCACTCTCTCTGCGACTCTTTTGCCCTTTTGACTTCAGCTTCCCATTCCTCTTGAGTGTTGTCCTTCATGCAGGATCTTTTGAGGTGGTCAGGCAGTGTGTCACACCCCTTTTTGCACCGGAGGAGAATAATGTGGAGATGGACAGAGGCAACAGTGAGGGTGGCGCCATAGAGGGGTCAAAGGTCAGTTGTCAAGTCAAGTCAAGTCACAATTTATTCATAAAGCACATTTAAAACAACCTCAGTTGACCAAAGTGCTGTACAATTGCAAAAGCACAACAAAGTTAATCACAAAAACAATAAACAGCAATAATACAATAAACAATTAAAAACAACACAAGGGATAGTAGTCAATTTAAAACAAATTTAGATTAAAAAGAGAATAAAAAGAGAGTAAAAAGAGAGAGAGAGGGAAAAGAAAAAGAGAGAGCCAAGATTGTTTGCTTAGCTGGGAGTGAACGCCAAGGAAAAAAGATACGTTTTTAGGAGTGTTTTAAAATGTTCAACGGACTGTGCAGCTCTAACATGGAGAGGTAGGCTGTTCCACAGCTTAGGAGCCGCGACTGAGAAGGCTCTGTCTCCACGAGTGGAGAGTCTGGACCTGGGTACTGCCAGGAGCAGCTGGTTAGATGACCTGAGTGCCCTAGCAGTGGTGTGCAACTGTAAAAGCTCAGATAAATAAGGTGGTGCCAAACATTCATACATTTAAAAGCAATTAATACAATTTTAAACTGAATCCTAAAATTAATAGGCAGCCAGTGCAAAGATGCAAGGACAGGAGTTATGTGCTCGCGTTTTTTCTTTCCAGTCAGCAGGCGGGCAGCCGCATTTTGAACAACCTGCAAGCGGCGCAGTGCTTTCTGGTCAAGGCCAACAAACAAGGAATTACAATAATCTAAACGAGATGTAATAAAGGTATGAATTAATCTCTCAAATACATGTCTTGGGAGATAAACCTTTGCTTTTGCCAACAGCCTTAGTTGGAAGAAGCTTGTTTTGACAATGGAGGATATCTACTTGTCACACCTAAAGTCACTCTCTAAGATAACACCAAGGTTCCTTGCAAAAGGATGACAGTAAGACTTAAGGGAGCCAATGGCGCTGTCACATCCATCATGATTTCAGTTTTGTTTTTGTTTAAAGACAGAAAATTAACTTCCATCCAAGTTTGGATATCTTTAAGGCAGTCTAGTAGAGTCTGAACAGAGGCTCGCCCATTAATCTTTAGGGGTAAATAGATTTGTACATCATCGGCAAAACAATGAAAAGAGATGTTGTACTTTCTAAATATGGATCCCAGAGGCAACATATATATCGAGAAAAGGAGGGGGCCCAAAACAGAACCTTGGGGCACTCCACAACTTAGAGGGGAAGTTGCCGAAAAATGCTGGCCAAGCTGGACAGAGAAGCTCCGGTCTGAGAGGTAGGACTGAAACCACTTTGTATAGTTGTATGGTAAATGACATAAGAAGTCATAAAAAATGTCGTAGTTTAGTATATTCGGTTAAAAAACATTAATTTCTTTGAGTCTAAATCTAAATCGAACGATAGAAACATCAAAGTATAGTGACTTAAAATATCATATAGAAAAAAGTGTCAGTAGAATACCAATACGTTATCGTGTAATCACAGATGTTGAATCAGACTCACATTAGACTGGTCTGATACTGACTTAGGTCTACGTGAGACTAGAATAACCATCTGTTACTTAGTATGAGCCAGTATAAACCAGTAGGTAACCAGACTGGGACT
>NW_028175140.1:0-64849 GCF_965226575.1 Pagrus pagrus | reverse complement strand
GAAACGCTCATTTTTCACATAACCCACTTTTCACCCTTAATGAATGAAATTCCAGGTAAAAACTCCTTTGCCATGAAGAAGATCCAAATTCAACCAGTTCAGGCTAGTAAACCTGTTTGAAAGACCTTTTTTCAGTGAAATGCAGCTTAGTGCAAAAACAGGCTGCTCTCGCTCTGAAACGCTCATTTTTCACATAAGCCAGTTTTCAGCGCTAAAACAGCCTCCAATCGCTCTGAAACGCTCATTTTTCACATAAGCCACTTTTCAGCGCTAAAACAGCCTCCAATCGCTCTGAAACGC
Organism: Pagrus pagrus; assembly: GCF_965226575.1. Lineage (NCBI taxonomy): Eukaryota > Metazoa > Chordata > Actinopteri > Spariformes > Sparidae > Pagrus > Pagrus pagrus. The sequence goes on along the minus strand of NW_028175140.1, from coordinate 64,549 downwards.
TCATTTTTGACATAAGCCACTTTTCACCTTTAATGAATGAAATTCCAGGTAAAAACTCCTTTGCCATGAAGAAGATCCAAATTCAACCAGTTCAGGCTAGTAAACCTGTTTGAAAGACCTTTTTTCAGTGAAATGCAGCTTAGTGCAAAAACAGGCTGCTCTCGCCCTGAAATGCTCATTTTTCACATAAGCCACTTTTCAGCGCTAAAACAGCCTCCAATCGCTCTGAAACGCTCATTTTTCACATAACCCACTTTTCAGCCTTAATGAATTAAATTCCAGGTAAAAACTCCTTTGCCATGAAGAAGATCCAAATTCAACCAGTTCAGGCTAGTAAACCTGTTTGAAAGACCTTTTTTCAGTGAAATGCAGCTTAGTGCAAAAACAGACTGCTCTCGCTCTGAAACGCTCATTTTTCACATAAGCCACTTTTCAGCCTTCGGCGACTGTACAGTGCTAAAACAGCCTCCAATCGCTCTGAAACGCTCATTTTTCACATAACCCACTTTTCAGCCTTAATGAATTAAATTCCAGGTAAAAACTCATTTGCCATGAAGAAGATCCAAATTCAACCAGTTCAGGCTAGTAAACCTGTTTGAAAGACCTTTTTTCAGTGAAATGCAGCTTAGTGCAAAAACAGGCTGCTCTCGCTCTGAAACGCTCATTTTTCACATAAGCCACTTTTCAGCGCTAAAACAGCCTCCAATCGCTCTGAAACGCTCATTTTTGACATAAGCCACTTTTCACCTTTAATGAATGAAATTCCAGGTAAAAACTCCTTTGCCATGAAGAAGATCCAAATTCAACCAGTTCAGGCTAGTAAACCTGTTTGAAAGACCTTTTTTCAGTGAAATGCAGCTTAGTGCAAAAACAGACTGCTCTCGCTCTGAAACGCTCATTTTTCACATAAGCCACTTTTCAGCGCTAAAACAGCCTCCAATCGCTCTGAAACGCTCATTTTTGACATAAGCCACTTTTCACCTTTAATGAATGAAATTCCAGGTAAAAACTCCTTTGCCATGAAGAAGATCCAAATTCAACCAGTTCAGGCTAGTAAACCTGTTTGAAAGACCTTTTTTCATGTGAAATGCAGCTTAGTGCAAAAACAGGCTGCTCTCGCTCTGAAACGCTCATTTTTCACATAACGCACTTTTCAGCCTTCGGCGACTGTACAGTGCTAAAACAGCCTCCTATCGCTCTGAAACGCTCATTTTTGACATAAGCCACTTTTCAGCCTTAGGCGACTGTACAGTGCAAAAACAGGCTGCTCTCGCTCTGAAACGCTCATTTTTCACATAACCCACTTTTCACCCTTAATGAATGAAATTCCAGGTAAAAACTCCTTTGCCATGAAGAAGATCCAAATTCAACCAGTTCAGGCTAGTAAACCTGTTTGAAAGACCTTTTTTCAGTGAAATGCAGCTTAGTGCAAAAACAGGCTGCTCTCGCTCTGAAACGCTCATTTTTCACATAAGCCAGTTTTCAGCGCTAAAACAGCCTCCAATCGCTCTGAAACGCTCATTTTTCATATAAGCCACTTTTCAGCGCTAAAACAGCCTCCAATCGCTCTGAAACGCTCATTTTTCACATAAGCCACTTTTCAGCCTTCGGCGACTGTACAGTGCTAAAACAGGCTGCTCTCGCTCTGAAACGCTCATTTTTCACATAACCCACTTTTCACCCTTAATGAATGAAATTCCAGGTAAAAACTCCTTTGCCATGAAGAAGATCCAAATTCAACCAGTTCAGGCTAGTAAACCTGTTTGAAAGACCTTTTTTCAGTGAAATGCAGCTTAGTGCAAAAACAGGCTGCTCTCGCTCTGAAACGCTCATTTTTCACATAAGCCACTTTTCAGCGCTAAAACAGCCTCCAATCGCTCTGAAACGCTCATTTTTGACATAAGCCACTTTTCAGCCTTAGGCGACTGTACAGTGCAAAAACAGGCTGCTCTCGCTCTGAAACGCTCATTTTTCACATAACCCACTTTTCACCCTTAATGAATGAAATTCCAGGTAAAAACTCCTTTGCCATGAAGAAGATCCAAATTCAACCAGTTCAGGCTAGTAAACCTGTTTGAAAGACCTTTTTTCAGTGAAATGCAGCTTAGTGCAAAAACAGACTGCTCTCGCTCTGAAACGCTCATTTTTCACATAAGCCACTTTTCAGCGCTAAAACAGCCTCCAATCGCTCTGAAACGCTCATTTTTGACATAAGCCACTTTTCAGCCTTAGGCGACTGTACAGTGCAAAAACAGGCTGCTCTCGCTCTGAAACGCTCATTTTTCACATAACCCACTTTTCACCCTTAATGAATGAAATTCCAGGTAAAAACTCCTTTGCCATGAAGAAGATCCAAATTCAACCAGTTCAGGCTAGTAAACCTGTTTGAAAGACCTTTTTTCAGTGAAATGCAGCTTAGTGCAAAAACAGGCTGCTCTCGCTCTGAAACGCTCATTTTTCACATAAGCCACTTTTCAGCGCTAAAACAGCCTCCAATCGCTCTGAAACGCTCATTTTTCACATAAGCCACTTTTCAGCGCTAAAACAGCCTCCAATCGCTCTGAAACGCTCATTTTTGACATAAGCCACTTTTCACCTTTAATGAATGAAATTCCAGGTAAAAACTCCTTTGCCATGAAGAAGATCCAAATTCAACCAGTTCAGGCTAGTAAACCTGTTTGAAAGACCTTTTTTCAGTGAAATGCAGCTTAGTGCAAAAACAGGCTGCTCTCGCTCTGAAACGCTCATTTTTCACATAAGCCACTTTTCAGCGCTAAAACAGCCTCCAATCGCTCTGAAACGCTCATTTTTGACATAAGCCACTTTTCAGCCTTAGGCGACTGTACAGTGCAAAAACAGGCTGCTCTCGCTCTGAAACGCTCATTTTTCACATAACCCACTTTTCACCCTTAATGAATGAAATTCCAGGTAAAAACTCCTTTGCCATGAAGAAGATCCAAATTCAACCAGTTCAGGCTAGTAAACCTGTTTGAAAGACCTTTTTTCAGTGAAATGCAGCTTAGTGCAAAAACAGACTGCTCTCGCTCTGAAACGCTCATTTTTCACATAAGCCACTTTTCAGCGCTAAAACAGCCTCCAATCGCTCTGAAACGCTCATTTTTGACATAAGCCACTTTTCAGCCTTAGGCGACTGTACAGTGCAAAAACAGGCTGCTCTCGCTCTGAAACGCTCATTTTTCACATAACCCACTTTTCACCCTTAATGAATGAAATTCCAGGTAAAAACTCCTTTGCCATGAAGAAGATCCAAATTCAACCAGTTCAGGCTAGTAAACCTGTTTGAAAGACCTTTTTTCAGTGAAATGCAGCTTAGTGCAAAAACAGGCTGCTCTCGCTCTGAAACGCTCATTTTTCACATAAGCCACTTTTCAGCGCTAAAACAGCCTCCAATCGCTCTGAAACGCTCATTTTTCACATAAGCCACTTTTCAGCGCTAAAACAGCCTCCAATCGCTCTGAAACGCTCATTTTTGACATAAGCCACTTTTCACCTTTAATGAATGAAATTCCAGGTAAAAACTCCTTTGCCATGAAGAAGATCCAAATTCAACCAGTTCAGGCTAGTAAACCTGTTTGAAAGACCTTTTTTCAGTGAAATGCAGCTTAGTGCAAAAACAGGCTGCTCTCGCCCTGAAATGCTCATTTTTCACATAAGCCACTTTTCAGCGCTAAAACAGCCTCCAATCGCTCTGAAACGCTCATTTTTCACATAAGCCACTTTTCAGCCTTCGGCGACTGTACAGTGCTAAAACAGGCTGCTCTCGCTCTGAAACGCTCATTTTTCACATAAGCCACTTTTCAGCGCTAAAACAGCCTCCAATCGCTCTGAAACGCTCATTTTTGACATAAGCCACTTTTCACCTTTAATGAATGAAATTCCAGGTAAAAACTCCTTTGCCATGAAGAAGATCCAAATTCAACCAGTTCAGGCTAGTAAACCTGTTTGAAAGACCTTTTTTCAGTGAAATGCAGCTTAGTGCAAAAACAGGCTGCTCTCGCTCTGAAACGCTCATTTTTCACATAAGCCAGTTTTCAGCGCTAAAACAGCCTCCAATCGCTCTGAAACGCTCATTTTTCACATAAGCCACTTTTCAGCGCTAAAACAGCCTCCAATCGCTCTGAAACGCTCATTTTTCACATAAGCCACTTTTCAGCCTTCGGCGACTGTACAGTGCTAAAACAGGCTGCTCTCGCTCTGAAACGCTCATTTTTCACATAACCCACTTTTCACCCTTAATGAATTAAATTCCAGGTAAAAACTCCTTTGCCATGAAGAAGATCCAAATTCAACCAGTTCAGGCTAGTAAACCTGTTTGAAAGACCTTTTTTCAGTGAAATGCAGCTTAGTGCAAAAACAGGCTGCTCTCGCTCTGAAACGCTCATTTTTCACATAAGCCACTTTTCAGCGCTAAAACAGCCTCCAATCGCTCTGAAACGCTCATTTTTGACATAAGCCACTTTTCACCTTTAATGAATGAAATTCCAGGTAAAAACTCCTTTGCCATGAAGAAGATCCAAATTCAACCAGTTCAGGCTAGTAAACCTGTTTGAAAGACCTTTTTTCAGTGAAATGCAGCTTAGTGCAAAAACAGGCTGCTCTCGCTCTGAAACGCTCATTTTTCACATAAGCCACTTTTCAGCCTTAGGCGACTGTACAGTGCAAAAACAGGCTGCTCTCGCTCTGAAACGCTCATTTTTCACATAAGCCACTTTTCACCCTTAATGAATGAAATTCCAGGTAAAAACTCCTTTGCCATGAAGAAGATCCAAATTCAACCAGTTCAGGCTAGTAAACCTGTTTGAAAGACCTTTTTTCAGTGAAATGCAGCTTAGTGCAAAACAGGCTGCTCTCGCTCTGAAACGCTCATTTTTCACATAAGCCACTTTTCAGCGCTAAAACAGCCTCCAATCGCTCTGAAACGCTCATTTTTCACATAAGCCACTTTTCAGCGCTAAAACAGCCTCCAATCGCTCTGAAACGCTCATTTTTCACATAAGCCACTTTTCAGCCTTCGGCGACTGTACAGTGCTAAAACAGGCTGCTCTCGCTCTGAAACGCTCATTTTTCACATAACCCACTTTTCACCCTTAATGAATGAAATTCCAGGTAAAAACTCCTTTGCCATGAAGAAGATCCAAATTCAACCAGTTCAGGCTAGTAAACCTGTTTGAAAGACCTTTTTTCAGTGAAATGCAGCTTAGTGCAAAAACAGACTGCTCTCGCTCTGAAACGCTCATTTTTCACATAAGCCACTTTTCAGCGCTAAAACAGCCTCCAATCGCTCTGAAACGCTCATTTTTGACATAAGCCACTTTTCACCTTTAATGAATGAAATTCCAGGTAAAAACTCCTTTGCCATGAAGAAGATCCAAATTCAACCAGTTCAGGCTAGTAAACCTGTTTGAAAGACCTTTTTTCAGTGAAATGCAGCTTAGTGCAAAAACAGGCTGCTCTCGCTCTGAAACGCTCATTTTTCACATAAGCCACTTTTCAGCCTTCGGCGACTGTACACTGCAAAAACAGGCTGCTCTCGCTCTGAAACGCTCATTTTTCACATAACCCACTTTTCACCCTTAATGAATTAAATTCCAGGTAAAAACTCCTTTGCCATGAAGAAGATCCAAATTCAACCAGTTCAGGCTAGTAAACCTGTTTGAAAGACCTTTTTTCAGTGAAATGCAGCTTAGTGCAAAAACAGGCTGCTCTCGCTCTGAAACGCTCATTTTTCACATAAGCCACTTTTCAGCGCTAAAACAGCCTCCAATCGCTCTGAAACGCTCATTTTTGACATAAGCCACTTTTCACCTTTAATGAATGAAATTCCAGGTAAAAACTCCTTTGCCATGAAGAAGATCCAAATTCAACCAGTTCAGGCTAGTAAACCTGTTTGAAAGACCTTTTTTCAGTGAAATGCAGCTTAGTGCAAAAACAGGCTGCTCTCGCTCTGAAACGCTCATTTTTCACATAAGCCACTTTTCAGCGCTAAAACAGCCTCCAATCGCTCTGAAACGCTCATTTTTGACATAAGCCACTTTTCAGCCTTAGGCGACTGTACAGTGCAAAAACAGGCTGCTCTCGCTCTGAAACGCTCATTTTTCACATAACCCACTTTTCACCCTTAATGAATGAAATTCCAGGTAAAAACTCCTTTGCCATGAAGAAGATCCAAATTCAACCAGTTCAGGCTAGTAAACCTGTTTGAAAGACCTTTTTTCAGTGAAATGCAGCTTAGTGCAAAACAGGCTGCTCTCGCTCTGAAACGCTCATTTTTCACATAAGCCACTTTTCAGCGCTAAAACAGCCTCCAATCGCTCTGAAACGCTCATTTTTCACATAAGCCACTTTTCAGCGCTAAAACAGCCTCCAATCGCTCTGAAACGCTCATTTTTCACATAAGCCACTTTTCAGCCTTCGGCGACTGTACAGTGCTAAAACAGGCTGCTCTCGCTCTGAAACGCTCATTTTTCACATAACCCACTTTTCACCCTTAATGAATTAAATTCCAGGTAAAAACTCCTTTGCCATGAAGAAGATCCAAATTCAACCAGTTCAGGCTAGTAAACCTGTTTGAAAGACCTTTTTTCAGTGAAATGCAGCTTAGTGCAAAAACAGACTGCTCTCGCTCTGAAACGCTCATTTTTCACATAAGCCACTTTTCAGCGCTAAAACAGCCTCCAATCGCTCTGAAACGCTCATTTTTGACATAAGCCACTTTTCACCTTTAATGAATGAAATTCCAGGTAAAAACTCCTTTGCCATGAAGAAGATCCAAATTCAACCAGTTCAGGCTAGTAAACCTGTTTGAAAGACCTTTTTTCAGTGAAATGCAGCTTAGTGCAAAAACAGGCTGCTCTCGCTCTGAAACGCTCATTTTTCACATAAGCCACTTTTCAGCGCTAAAACAGCCTCCAATCGCTCTGAAACGCTCATTTTTGACATAAGCCACTTTTCACCTTTAATGAATGAAATTCCAGGTAAAAACTCCTTTGCCATGAAGAAGATCCAAATTCAACCAGTTCAGGCTAGTAAACCTGTTTGAAAGACCTTTTTTCAGTGAAATGCAGCTTAGTGCAAAAACAGGCTGCTCTCGCTCTGAAACGCTCATTTTTCACATAAGCCACTTTTCAGCCTTAGGCGACTGTACAGTGCAAAAACAGGCTGCTCTCGCTCTGAAACGCTCATTTTTCACATAAGCCACTTTTCACCCTTAATGAATGAAATTCCAGGTAAAAACTCCTTTGCCATGAAGAAGATCCAAATTCAACCAGTTCAGGCTAGTAAACCTGTTTGAAAGACCTTTTTTCAGTGAAATGCAGCTTAGTGCAAAACAGGCTGCTCTCGCTCTGAAACGCTCATTTTTCACATAAGCCACTTTTCAGCGCTAAAACAGCCTCCAATCGCTCTGAAACGCTCATTTTTCACATAAGCCACTTTTCAGCGCTAAAACAGCCTCCAATCGCTCTGAAACGCTCATTTTTCACATAAGCCACTTTTCAGCCTTCGGCGACTGTACAGTGCTAAAACAGGCTGCTCTCGCTCTGAAACGCTCATTTTTCACATAAGCCACTTTTCAGCGCTAAAACAGCCTCCAATCGCTCTGAAACGCTCATTTTTGACATAAGCCACTTTTCACCTTTAATGAATGAAATTCCAGGTAAAAACTCCTTTGCCATGAAGAAGATCCAAATTCAACCAGTTCAGGCTAGTAAACCTGTTTGAAAGACCTTTTTTCAGTGAAATGCAGCTTAGTGCAAAAACAGGCTGCTCTCGCTCTGAAACGCTCATTTTTCACATAAGCCACTTTTCAGCCTTAGGCGACTGTACAGTGCAAAAACAGGCTGCTCTCGCTCTGAAACGCTCATTTTTCACATAACCCACTTTTCAGCGCTACAACAGCCTCCAATCGCTCTGAAACGCTCATTTTTCACATAACCCACTTTTCAGCCTTAATGAATTAAATTCCAGGTAAAAACTCATTTGCCATGAAGAAGATCCAAATTCAACCAGTTCAGGCTAGTAAACCTGTTTGAAAGACCTTTTTTCAGTGAAATGCAGCTTAGTGCAAAAACAGACTGCTCTCGCTCTGAAACGCTCATTTTTCACATAAGCCACTTTTCAGCCTTCGGCGACTGTACAGTGCTAAAACAGCCTCCAATCGCTCTGAAACGCTCATTTTTCACATAACCCACTTTTCAGCCTTAATGAATTAAATTCCAGGTAAAAACTCATTTGCCATGAAGAAGATCCAAATTCAACCAGTTCAGGCTAGTAAACCTGTTTGAAAGACCTTTTTTCAGTGAAATGCAGCTTAGTGCAAAAACAGGCTGCTCTCGCTCTGAAACGCTCATTTTTCACATAAGCCACTTTTCAGCGCTAAAACAGCCTCCAATCGCTCTGAAACGCTCATTTTTGACATAAGCCACTTTTCACCTTTAATGAATGAAATTCCAGGTAAAAACTCCTTTGCCATGAAGAAGATCCAAATTCAACCAGTTCAGGCTAGTAAACCTGTTTGAAAGACCTTTTTTCAGTGAAATGCAGCTTAGTGCAAAAACAGGCTGCTCTCGCTCTGAAACGCTCATTTTTCACATAAGCCACTTTTCAGCGCTAAAACAGCCTCCAATCGCTCTGAAACGCTCATTTTTGACATAAGCCACTTTTCAGCCTTAGGCGACTGTACAGTGCAAAAACAGGCTGCTCTCGCTCTGAAACGCTCATTTTTCACATAACCCACTTTTCACCCTTAATGAATGAAATTCCAGGTAAAAACTCCTTTGCCATGAAGAAGATCCAAATTCAACCAGTTCAGGCTAGTAAACCTGTTTGAAAGACCTTTTTTCAGTGAAATGCAGCTTAGTGCAAAACAGGCTGCTCTCGCTCTGAAACGCTCATTTTTCACATAAGCCACTTTTCAGCGCTAAAACAGCCTCCAATCGCTCTGAAACGCTCATTTTTCACATAAGCCACTTTTCAGCGCTAAAACAGCCTCCAATCGCTCTGAAACGCTCATTTTTCACATAAGCCACTTTTCAGCCTTCGGCGACTGTACAGTGCTAAAACAGGCTGCTCTCGCTCTGAAACGCTCATTTTTCACATAACCCACTTTTCACCCTTAATGAATTAAATTCCAGGTAAAAACTCCTTTGCCATGAAGAAGATCCAAATTCAACCAGTTCAGGCTAGTAAACCTGTTTGAAAGACCTTTTTTCAGTGAAATGCAGCTTAGTGCAAAAACAGACTGCTCTCGCTCTGAAACGCTCATTTTTCACATAAGCCACTTTTCAGCGCTAAAACAGCCTCCAATCGCTCTGAAACGCTCATTTTTGACATAAGCCACTTTTCACCTTTAATGAATGAAATTCCAGGTAAAAACTCCTTTGCCATGAAGAAGATCCAAATTCAACCAGTTCAGGCTAGTAAACCTGTTTGAAAGACCTTTTTTCAGTGAAATGCAGCTTAGTGCAAAAACAGGCTGCTCTCGCTCTGAAACGCTCATTTTTCACATAAGCCACTTTTCAGCGCTAAAACAGCCTCCAATCGCTCTGAAACGCTCATTTTTGACATAAGCCACTTTTCACCTTTAATGAATGAAATTCCAGGTAAAAACTCCTTTGCCATGAAGAAGATCCAAATTCAACCAGTTCAGGCTAGTAAACCTGTTTGAAAGACCTTTTTTCAGTGAAATGCAGCTTAGTGCAAAAACAGGCTGCTCTCGCTCTGAAACGCTCATTTTTCACATAAGCCACTTTTCAGCCTTAGGCGACTGTACAGTGCAAAAACAGGCTGCTCTCGCTCTGAAACGCTCATTTTTCACATAAGCCACTTTTCACCCTTAATGAATGAAATTCCAGGTAAAAACTCCTTTGCCATGAAGAAGATCCAAATTCAACCAGTTCAGGCTAGTAAACCTGTTTGAAAGACCTTTTTTCAGTGAAATGCAGCTTAGTGCAAAACAGGCTGCTCTCGCTCTGAAACGCTCATTTTTCACATAAGCCACTTTTCAGCGCTAAAACAGCCTCCAATCGCTCTGAAACGCTCATTTTTCACATAAGCCACTTTTCAGCGCTAAAACAGCCTCCAATCGCTCTGAAACGCTCATTTTTCACATAAGCCACTTTTCAGCCTTCGGCGACTGTACAGTGCTAAAACAGGCTGCTCTCGCTCTGAAACGCTCATTTTTCACATAAGCCACTTTTCAGCGCTAAAACAGCCTCCAATCGCTCTGAAACGCTCATTTTTGACATAAGCCACTTTTCACCTTTAATGAATGAAATTCCAGGTAAAAACTCCTTTGCCATGAAGAAGATCCAAATTCAACCAGTTCAGGCTAGTAAACCTGTTTGAAAGACCTTTTTTCAGTGAAATGCAGCTTAGTGCAAAAACAGGCTGCTCTCGCTCTGAAACGCTCATTTTTCACATAAGCCACTTTTCAGCCTTAGGCGACTGTACAGTGCAAAAACAGGCTGCTCTCGCTCTGAAACGCTCATTTTTCACATAACCCACTTTTCAGCGCTAAAACAGCCTCCAATCGCTCTGAAACGCTCATTTTTCACATAACCCACTTTTCAGCCTTAATGAATTAAATTCCAGGTAAAAACTCATTTGCCATGAAGAAGATCCAAATTCAACCAGTTCAGGCTAGTAAACCTGTTTGAAAGACCTTTTTTCAGTGAAATGCAGCTTAGTGCAAAAACAGACTGCTCTCGCTCTGAAACGCTCATTTTTCACATAAGCCACTTTTCAGCCTTCGGCGACTGTACAGTGCTAAAACAGCCTCCAATCGCTCTGAAACGCTCATTTTTCACATAACCCACTTTTCAGCCTTAATGAATTAAATTCCAGGTAAAAACTCATTTGCCATGAAGAAGATCCAAATTCAACCAGTTCAGGCTAGTAAACCTGTTTGAAAGACCTTTTTTCAGTGAAATGCAGCTTAGTGCAAAAACAGGCTGCTCTCGCTCTGAAACGCTCATTTTTCACATAAGCCACTTTTCAGCCTTCGGCGACTGTACAGTGCAAAAACAGGCTGCTCTCGCTCTGAAACGCTCATTTTTCACATAACCCACTTTTCACCCTTAATGAATTAAATTCCAGGTAAAAACTCCTTTGCCATGAAGAAGATCCAAATTCAACCAGTTCAGGCTAGTAAACCTGTTTGAAAGACCTTTTTTCAGTGAAATGCAGCTTAGTGCAAAAACAGGCTGCTCTCGCTCTGAAACGCTCATTTTTCACATAAGCCACTTTTCAGCGCTAAAACAGCCTCCAATCGCTCTGAAACGCTCATTTTTGACATAAGCCACTTTTCACCTTTAATGAATGAAATTCCAGGTAAAAACTCCTTTGCCATGAAGAAGATCCAAATTCAACCAGTTCAGGCTAGTAAACCTGTTTGAAAGACCTTTTTTCAGTGAAATGCAGCTTAGTGCAAAAACAGGCTGCTCTCGCTCTGAAACGCTCATTTTTCACATAAGCCAGTTTTCAGCGCTAAAACAGCCTCCAATCGCTCTGAAACGCTCATTTTTCACATAAGCCACTTTTCAGCGCTAAAACAGCCTCCAATCGCTCTGAAACGCTCATTTTTCACATAAGCCACTTTTCAGCCTTCGGCGACTGTACAGTGCTAAAACAGGCTGCTCTCGCTCTGAAACGCTCATTTTTCACATAACCCACTTTTCACCCTTAATGAATTAAATTCCAGGTAAAAACTCCTTTGCCATGAAGAAGATCCAAATTCAACCAGTTCAGGCTAGTAAACCTGTTTGAAAGACCTTTTTTCAGTGAAATGCAGCTTAGTGCAAAAACAGGCTGCTCTCGCTCTGAAACGCTCATTTTTCACATAAGCCACTTTTCAGCGCTAAAACAGCCTCCAATCGCTCTGAAACGCTCATTTTTGACATAAGCCACTTTTCACCTTTAATGAATGAAATTCCAGGTAAAAACTCCTTTGCCATGAAGAAGATCCAAATTCAACCAGTTCAGGCTAGTAAACCTGTTTGAAAGACCTTTTTTCAGTGAAATGCAGCTTAGTGCAAAAACAGGCTGCTCTCGCCCTGAAATGCTCATTTTTCACATAAGCCACTTTTCAGCGCTAAAACAGCCTCCAATCGCTCTGAAACGCTCATTTTTCACATAACCCACTTTTCAGCCTTAATGAATTAAATTCCAGGTAAAAACTCCTTTGCCATGAAGAAGGTCCAAATTCAACCAGTTCAGGCTAGTAAACCTGTTTGAAAGACCTTTTTTCAGTGAAATGCAGCTTAGTGCAAAAACAGGCTGCTCTCGCTCTGAAACGCTCATTTTTCACATAAGCCACTTTTCAGCCTTAGGCGACTGTACAGTGCAAAAACAGGCTGCTCTCGCTCTGAAACGCTCATTTTTCACATAAGCCACTTTTCACCCTTAATGAATGAAATTCCAGGTAAAAACTCCTTTGCCATGAAGAAGATCCAAATTCAACCAGTTCAGGCTAGTAAACCTGTTTGAAAGACCTTTTTTCAGTGAAATGCAGCTTAGTGCAAAACAGGCTGCTCTCGCTCTGAAACGCTCATTTTTCACATAAGCCACTTTTCAGCGCTAAAACAGCCTCCAATCGCTCTGAAACGCTCATTTTTCACATAAGCCACTTTTCAGCCTTCGGCGACTGTACAGTGCTAAAACAGGCTGCTCTCGCTCTGAAACGCTCATTTTTCACATAAGCCACTTTTCAGCGCTAAAACAGCCTCCAATCGCTCTGAAACGCTCATTTTTGACATAAGCCACTTTTCACCTTTAATGAATGAAATTCCAGGTAAAAACTCCTTTGCCATGAAGAAGATCCAAATTCAACCAGTTCAGGCTAGTAAACCTGTTTGAAAGACCTTTTTTCAGTGAAATGCAGCTTAGTGCAAAAACAGGCTGCTCTCGCTCTGAAACGCTCATTTTTCACATAAGCCACTTTTCAGCCTTAGGCGACTGTACAGTGCAAAAACAGGCTGCTCTCGCTCTGAAACGCTCATTTTTCACATAACCCACTTTTCAGCGCTAAAACAGCCTCCAATCGCTCTGAAACGCTCATTTTTCACATAACCCACTTTTCAGCCTTAATGAATTAAATTCCAGGTAAAAACTCATTTGCCATGAAGAAGATCCAAATTCAACCAGTTCAGGCTAGTAAACCTGTTTGAAAGACCTTTTTTCAGTGAAATGCAGCTTAGTGCAAAAACAGACTGCTCTCGCTCTGAAACGCTCATTTTTCACATAAGCCACTTTTCAGCCTTCGGCGACTGTACAGTGCTAAAACAGCCTCCAATCGCTCTGAAACGCTCATTTTTCACATAACCCACTTTTCAGCCTTAATGAATTAAATTCCAGGTAAAAACTCATTTGCCATGAAGAAGATCCAAATTCAACCAGTTCAGGCTAGTAAACCTGTTTGAAAGACCTTTTTTCAGTGAAATGCAGCTTAGTGCAAAAACAGGCTGCTCTCGCTCTGAAACGCTCATTTTTCACATAAGCCACTTTTCAGCCTTCGGCGACTGTACAGTGCAAAAACAGGCTGCTCTCGCTCTGAAACGCTCATTTTTCACATAACCCACTTTTCACCCTTAATGAATTAAATTCCAGGTAAAAACTCCTTTGCCATGAAGAAGATCCAAATTCAACCAGTTCAGGCTAGTAAACCTGTTTGAAAGACCTTTTTTCAGTGAAATGCAGCTTAGTGCAAAAACAGGCTGCTCTCGCTCTGAAACGCTCATTTTTCACATAAGCCACTTTTCAGCGCTAAAACAGCCTCCAATCGCTCTGAAACGCTCATTTTTGACATAAGCCACTTTTCACCTTTAATGAATGAAATTCCAGGTAAAAACTCCTTTGCCATGAAGAAGATCCAAATTCAACCAGTTCAGGCTAGTAAACCTGTTTGAAAGACCTTTTTTCAGTGAAATGCAGCTTAGTGCAAAAACAGGCTGCTCTCGCTCTGAAACGCTCATTTTTCACATAAGCCAGTTTTCAGCGCTAAAACAGCCTCCAATCGCTCTGAAACGCTCATTTTTCACATAAGCCACTTTTCAGCGCTAAAACAGCCTCCAATCGCTCTGAAACGCTCATTTTTCACATAAGCCACTTTTCAGCCTTCGGCGACTGTACAGTGCTAAAACAGGCTGCTCTCGCTCTGAAACGCTCATTTTTCACATAACCCACTTTTCACCCTTAATGAATTAAATTCCAGGTAAAAACTCCTTTGCCATGAAGAAGATCCAAATTCAACCAGTTCAGGCTAGTAAACCTGTTTGAAAGACCTTTTTTCAGTGAAATGCAGCTTAGTGCAAAAACAGGCTGCTCTCGCTCTGAAACGCTCATTTTTCACATAAGCCACTTTTCAGCGCTAAAACAGCCTCCAATCGCTCTGAAACGCTCATTTTTGACATAAGCCACTTTTCACCTTTAATGAATGAAATTCCAGGTAAAAACTCCTTTGCCATGAAGAAGATCCAAATTCAACCAGTTCAGGCTAGTAAACCTGTTTGAAAGACCTTTTTTCAGTGAAATGCAGCTTAGTGCAAAAACAGGCTGCTCTCGCCCTGAAATGCTCATTTTTCACATAAGCCACTTTTCAGCGCTAAAACAGCCTCCAATCGCTCTGAAACGCTCATTTTTCACATAACCCACTTTTCAGCCTTAATGAATTAAATTCCAGGTAAAAACTCCTTTGCCATGAAGAAGGTCCAAATTCAACCAGTTCAGGCTAGTAAACCTGTTTGAAAGACCTTTTTTCAGTGAAATGCAGCTTAGTGCAAAAACAGACTGCTCTCGCTCTGAAACGCTCATTTTTCACATAAGCCACTTTTCAGCCTTCGGCGACTGTACAGTGCTAAGACAGCCTCCAATCGCTCTGAAACGCTCATTTTTCACATAACCCACTTTTCAGCCTTAATGAATTAAATTCCAGGTAAAAACTCATTTGCCATGAAGAAGATCCAAATTCAACCAGTTCAGGCTAGTAAACCTGTTTGAAAGACCTTTTTTCAGTGAAATGCAGCTTAGTGCAAAAACAGGCTGCTCTCGCTCTGAAACGCTCATTTTTCACATAAGCCACTTTTCAGCGCTAAAACAGCCTCCAATCGCTCTGAAACGCTCATTTTTGACATAAGCCACTTTTCACCTTTAATGAATGAAATTCCAGGTAAAAACTCCTTTGCCATGAAGAAGATCCAAATTCAACCAGTTCAGGCTAGTAAACCTGTTTGAAAGACCTTTTTTCAGTGAAATGCAGCTTAGTGCAAAAACAGACTGCTCTCGCTCTGAAACGCTCATTTTTCACATAAGCCACTTTTCAGCGCTAAAACAGCCTCCAATCGCTCTGAAACGCTCATTTTTGACATAAGCCACTTTTCACCTTTAATGAATGAAATTCCAGGTAAAAACACCTTTGCCATGAAGAAGATCCAAATTCAACCAGTTCAGGCTAGTAAACCTGTTTGAAAGACCTTTTTTCATGTGAAATGCAGCTTAGTGCAAAAACAGGCTGCTCTCGCTCTGAAACGCTCATTTTTCACATAACGCACTTTTCAGCCTTCGGCGACTGTACAGTGCTAAAACAGCCTCCTATCGCTCTGAAACGCTCATTTTTGACATAAGCCACTTTTCAGCCTTAGGCGACTGTACAGTGCAAAAACAGGCTGCTCTCGCTCTGAAACGCTCATTTTTCACATAACCCACTTTTCACCCTTAATGAATGAAATTCCAGGTAAAAACTCCTTTGCCATGAAGAAGATCCAAATTCAACCAGTTCAGGCTAGTAAACCTGTTTGAAAGACCTTTTTTCAGTGAAATGCAGCTTAGTGCAAAAACAGGCTGCTCTCGCTCTGAAACGCTCATTTTTCACATAAGCCAGTTTTCAGCGCTAAAACAGCCTCCAATCGCTCTGAAACGCTCATTTTTCACATAAGCCACTTTTCAGCGCTAAAACAGCCTCCAATCGCTCTGAAACGCTCATTTTTCACATAAGCCACTTTTCAGCCTTCGGCGACTGTACAGTGCTAAAACAGGCTGCTCTCGCTCTGAAACGCTCATTTTTCACATAACCCACTTTTCACCCTTAATGAATTAAATTCCAGGTAAAAACTCCTTTGCCATGAAGAAGATCCAAATTCAACCAGTTCAGGCTAGTAAACCTGTTTGAAAGACCTTTTTTCAGTGAAATGCAGCTTAGTGCAAAAACAGGCTGCTCTCGCTCTGAAACGCTCATTTTTCACATAAGCCACTTTTCAGCGCTAAAACAGCCTCCAATCGCTCTGAAACGCTCATTTTTGACATAAGCCACTTTTCACCTTTAATGAATGAAATTCCAGGTAAAAACTCCTTTGCCATGAAGAAGATCCAAATTCAACCAGTTCAGGCTAGTAAACCTGTTTGAAAGACCTTTTTTCAGTGAAATGCAGCTTAGTGCAAAAACAGGCTGCTCTCGCTCTGAAACGCTCATTTTTCACATAAGCCAGTTTTCAGCGCTAAAACAGCCTCCAATCGCTCTGAAACGCTCATTTTTCACATAAGCCACTTTTCAGCGCTAAAACAGCCTCCAATCGCTCTGAAACGCTCATTTTTCACATAAGCCACTTTTCAGCCTTCGGCGACTGTACAGTGCTAAAACAGGCTGCTCTCGCTCTGAAACGCTCATTTTTCACATAACCCACTTTTCACCCTTAATGAATTAAATTCCAGGTAAAAACTCCTTTGCCATGAAGAAGATCCAAATTCAACCAGTTCAGGCTAGTAAACCTGTTTGAAAGACCTTTTTTCAGTGAAATGCAGCTTAGTGCAAAAACAGGCTGCTCTCGCTCTGAAACGCTCATTTTTCACATAAGCCACTTTTCAGCGCTAAAACAGCCTCCAATCGCTCTGAAACGCTCATTTTTGACATAAGCCACTTTTCACCTTTAATGAATGAAATTCCAGGTAAAAACTCCTTTGCCATGAAGAAGATCCAAATTCAACCAGTTCAGGCTAGTAAACCTGTTTGAAAGACCTTTTTTCAGTGAAATGCAGCTTAGTGCAAAAACAGACTGCTCTCGCTCTGAAACGCTCATTTTTCACATAAGCCACTTTTCAGCGCTAAAACAGCCTCCAATCGCTCTGAAACGCTCATTTTTGACATAAGCCACTTTTCACCTTTAATGAATGAAATTCCAGGTAAAAACACCTTTGCCATGAAGAAGATCCAAATTCAACCAGTTCAGGCTAGTAAACCTGTTTGAAAGACCTTTTTTCATGTGAAATGCAGCTTAGTGCAAAAACAGGCTGCTCTCGCTCTGAAACGCTCATTTTTCACATAACGCACTTTTCAGCCTTCGGCGACTGTACAGTGCTAAAACAGCCTCCTATCGCTCTGAAACGCTCATTTTTGACATAAGCCACTTTTCAGCCTTAGGCGACTGTACAGTGCAAAAACAGGCTGCTCTCGCTCTGAAACGCTCATTTTTCACATAACCCACTTTTCACCCTTAATGAATGAAATTCCAGGTAAAAACTCCTTTGCCATGAAGAAGATCCAAATTCAACCAGTTCAGGCTAGTAAACCTGTTTGAAAGACCTTTTTTCAGTGAAATGCAGCTTAGTGCAAAAACAGGCTGCTCTCGCTCTGAAACGCTCATTTTTCACATAAGCCAGTTTTCAGCGCTAAAACAGCCTCCAATCGCTCTGAAACGCTCATTTTTCACATAAGCCACTTTTCAGCCTTCGGCGACTGTACAGTGCTAAAACAGGCTGCTCTCGCTCTGAAACGCTCATTTTTCACATAAGCCAGTTTTCAGCGCTAAAACAGCCTCCAATCGCTCTGAAACGCTCATTTTTCACATAAGCCACTTTTCAGCCTTCGGCGACTGTACAGTGCTAAAACAGGCTGCTCTCGCTCTGAAACGCTCATTTTTCACATAACCCACTTTTCACCCTTAATGAATTAAATTCCAGGTAAAAACTCCTTTGCCATGAAGAAGATCCAAATTCAACCAGTTCAGGCTAGTAAACCTGTTTGAAAGACCTTTTTTCAGTGAAATGCAGCTTAGTGCAAAAACAGGCTGCTCTCGCTCTGAAACGCTCATTTTTCACATAAGCCACTTTTCAGCGCTAAAACAGCCTCCAATCGCTCTGAAACGCTCATTTTTGACATAAGCCACTTTTCACCTTTAATGAATGAAATTCCAGGTAAAAACTCCTTTGCCATGAAGAAGATCCAAATTCAACCAGTTCAGGCTAGTAAACCTGTTTGAAAGACCTTTTTTCAGTGAAATGCAGCTTAGTGCAAAAACAGGCTGCTCTCGCCCTGAAATGCTCATTTTTCACATAA
Organism: Pagrus pagrus; assembly: GCF_965226575.1. Lineage (NCBI taxonomy): Eukaryota > Metazoa > Chordata > Actinopteri > Spariformes > Sparidae > Pagrus > Pagrus pagrus. The sequence continues at coordinate 46,209 of NW_028175140.1, read as the reverse complement.
GCCACTTTTCAGCGCTAAAACAGCCTCCAATCGCTCTGAAACGCTCATTTTTCACATAACCCACTTTTCAGCCTTAATGAATTAAATTCCAGGTAAAAACTCCTTTGCCATGAAGAAGATCCAAATTCAACCAGTTCAGGCTAGTAAACCTGTTTGAAAGACCTTTTTTCAGTGAAATGCAGCTTAGTGCAAAAACAGACTGCTCTCGCTCTGAAACGCTCATTTTTCACATAAGCCACTTTTCAGCCTTCGGCGACTGTACAGTGCTAAGACAGCCTCCAATCGCTCTGAAACGCTCATTTTTCACATAACCCACTTTTCAGCCTTAATGAATTAAATTCCAGGTAAAAACTCATTTGCCATGAAGAAGATCCAAATTCAACCAGTTCAGGCTAGTAAACCTGTTTGAAAGACCTTTTTTCAGTGAAATGCAGCTTAGTGCAAAAACAGGCTGCTCTCGCTCTGAAACGCTCATTTTTCACATAAGCCACTTTTCAGCGCTAAAACAGCCTCCAATCGCTCTGAAACGCTCATTTTTGACATAAGCCACTTTTCACCTTTAATGAATGAAATTCCAGGTAAAAACTCCTTTGCCATGAAGAAGATCCAAATTCAACCAGTTCAGGCTAGTAAACCTGTTTGAAAGACCTTTTTTCAGTGAAATGCAGCTTAGTGCAAAAACAGACTGCTCTCGCTCTGAAACGCTCATTTTTCACATAAGCCACTTTTCAGCGCTAAAACAGCCTCCAATCGCTCTGAAACGCTCATTTTTGACATAAGCCACTTTTCACCTTTAATGAATGAAATTCCAGGTAAAAACACCTTTGCCATGAAGAAGATCCAAATTCAACCAGTTCAGGCTAGTAAACCTGTTTGAAAGACCTTTTTTCATGTGAAATGCAGCTTAGTGCAAAAACAGGCTGCTCTCGCTCTGAAACGCTCATTTTTCACATAAGCCACTTTTCAGCCTTAGGCGACTGTACAGTGCAAAAACAGGCTGCTCTCGCTCTGAAACGCTCATTTTTCACATAAGCCACTTTTCACCCTTAATGAATGAAATTCCAGGTAAAAACTCCTTTGCCATGAAGAAGATCCAAATTCAACCAGTTCAGGCTAGTAAACCTGTTTGAAAGACCTTTTTTCAGTGAAATGCAGCTTAGTGCAAAACAGGCTGCTCTCGCTCTGAAACGCTCATTTTTCACATAAGCCACTTTTCAGCGCTAAAACAGCCTCCAATCGCTCTGAAACGCTCATTTTTCACATAAGCCACTTTTCAGCGCTAAAACAGCCTCCAATCGCTCTGAAACGCTCATTTTTCACATAAGCCACTTTTCAGCCTTCGGCGACTGTACAGTGCTAAAACAGGCTGCTCTCGCTCTGAAACGCTCATTTTTCACATAACCCACTTTTCACCCTTAATGAATTAAATTCCAGGTAAAAACTCCTTTGCCATGAAGAAGATCCAAATTCAACCAGTTCAGGCTAGTAAACCTGTTTGAAAGACCTTTTTTCAGTGAAATGCAGCTTAGTGCAAAAACAGACTGCTCTCGCTCTGAAACGCTCATTTTTCACATAAGCCACTTTTCAGCGCTAAAACAGCCTCCAATCGCTCTGAAACGCTCATTTTTGACATAAGCCACTTTTCACCTTTAATGAATGAAATTCCAGGTAAAAACTCCTTTGCCATGAAGAAGATCCAAATTCAACCAGTTCAGGCTAGTAAACCTGTTTGAAAGACCTTTTTTCAGTGAAATGCAGCTTAGTGCAAAAACAGGCTGCTCTCGCTCTGAGACGCTCATTTTTCACATAAGCCACTTTTCAGCCTTAGGCGACTGTACAGTGCAAAAACAGGCTGCTCTCGCTCTGAAACGCTCATTTTTCACATAAGCCACTTTTCACCCTTAATGAATGAAATTCCAGGTATAAACTCCTTTGCCATGAAGAAGATCCAAATTCAACCAGTTCAGGCTAGTAAACCTGTTTGAAAGACCTTTTTTCAGTGAAATGCAGCTTAGTGCAATAACAGGCTGCTCTCGCTCTGAAACGCTCATTTTTCACATAAGCCACTTTTCAGCGCTAAAACAGCCTCCAATCGCTCTGAAACGCTCATTTTTGACATAAGCCACTTTTCACCTTTAATGAATGAAATTCCAGGTAAAAACTCCTTTGCCATGAAGAAGATCCAAATTCAACCAGTTCAGGCTAGTAAACCTGTTTGAAAGACCTTTTTTCAGTGAAATGCAGCTTAGTGCAAAAACAGGCTGCTCTCGCTCTGAAACGCTCATTTTTCACATAACGCACTTTTCAGCCTTCGGCGACTGTACAGTGCTAAAACAGCCTCCTATCGCTCTGAAACGCTCATTTTTGACATAAGCCACTTTTCAGCCTTAGGCGACTGTACAGTGCAAAAACAGGCTGCTCTCGCTCTGAAACGCTCATTTTTCACATAAGCCACTTTTCACCCTTAATGAATGAAATTCCAGGTAAAAACTCCTTTGCCATGAAGAAGATCCAAATTCAACCAGTTCAGGCTAGTAAACCTGTTTGAAAGACCTTTTTTCAGTGAAATGCAGCTTAGTGCAAAAACAGGCTGCTCTCGCTCTGAAACGCTCATTTTTCACATAAGCCAGTTTTCAGCGCTAAAACAGCCTCCAATCGCTCTGAAACGCTCATTTTTCACATAAGCCACTTTTCAGCGCTAAAACAGCCTCCAATCGCTCTGAAACGCTCATTTTTCACATAAGCCACTTTTCAGCCTTCGGCGACTGTACAGTGCTAAAACAGGCTGCTCTCGCTCTGAAACGCTCATTTTTCACATAACCCACTTTTCAGCCTTAATGAATTAAATTCCAGGTAAAAACTCATTTGCCATGAAGAAGATCCAAATTCAACCAGTTCAGGCTAGTAAACCTGTTTGAAAGACCTTTTTTCAGTGAAATGCAGCTTAGTGCAAAAACAGGCTGCTCTCGCTCTGAAACGCTCATTTTTCACATAAGCCACTTTTCAGCGCTAAAACAGCCTCCAATCGCTCTGAAACGCTCATTTTTGACATAAGCCACTTTTCACCTTTAATGAATGAAATTCCAGGTAAAAACTCCTTTGCCATGAAGAAGATCCAAATTCAACCAGTTCAGGCTAGTAAACCTGTTTGAAAGACCTTTTTTCAGTGAAATGCAGCTTAGTGCAAAAACAGACTGCTCTCGCTCTGAAACGCTCATTTTTCACATAAGCCACTTTTCAGCGCTAAAACAGCCTCCAATCGCTCTGAAACGCTCATTTTTGACATAAGCCACTTTTCACCTTTAATGAATGAAATTCCAGGTAAAAACACCTTTGCCATGAAGAAGATCCAAATTCAACCAGTTCAGGCTAGTAAACCTGTTTGAAAGACCTTTTTTCATGTGAAATGCAGCTTAGTGCAAAAACAGGCTGCTCTCGCTCTGAAACGCTCATTTTTCACATAAGCCACTTTTCAGCCTTAGGCGACTGTACAGTGCAAAAACAGGCTGCTCTCGCTCTGAAACGCTCATTTTTCACATAAGCCACTTTTCACCCTTAATGAATGAAATTCCAGGTAAAAACTCCTTTGCCATGAAGAAGATCCAAATTCAACCAGTTCAGGCTAGTAAACCTGTTTGAAAGACCTTTTTTCAGTGAAATGCAGCTTAGTGCAAAACAGGCTGCTCTCGCTCTGAAACGCTCATTTTTCACATAAGCCACTTTTCAGCGCTAAAACAGCCTCCAATCGCTCTGAAACGCTCATTTTTCACATAAGCCACTTTTCAGCGCTAAAACAGCCTCCAATCGCTCTGAAACGCTCATTTTTCACATAAGCCACTTTTCAGCCTTCGGCGACTGTACAGTGCTAAAACAGGCTGCTCTCGCTCTGAAACGCTCATTTTTCACATAACCCACTTTTCACCCTTAATGAATTAAATTCCAGGTAAAAACTCCTTTGCCATGAAGAAGATCCAAATTCAACCAGTTCAGGCTAGTAAACCTGTTTGAAAGACCTTTTTTCAGTGAAATGCAGCTTAGTGCAAAAACAGGCTGCTCTCGCTCTGAGACGCTCATTTTTCACATAAGCCACTTTTCAGCCTTAGGCGACTGTACAGTGCAAAAACAGGCTGCTCTCGCTCTGAAACGCTCATTTTTCACATAAGCCACTTTTCACCCTTAATGAATGAAATTCCAGGTATAAACTCCTTTGCCATGAAGAAGATCCAAATTCAACCAGTTCAGGCTAGTAAACCTGTTTGAAAGACCTTTTTTCAGTGAAATGCAGCTTAGTGCAATAACAGGCTGCTCTCGCTCTGAAACGCTCATTTTTCACATAAGCCACTTTTCAGCGCTAAAACAGCCTCCAATCGCTCTGAAACGCTCATTTTTGACATAAGCCACTTTTCACCTTTAATGAATGAAATTCCAGGTAAAAACTCCTTTGCCATGAAGAAGATCCAAATTCAACCAGTTCAGGCTAGTAAACCTGTTTGAAAGACCTTTTTTCAGTGAAATGCAGCTTAGTGCAAAAACAGGCTGCTCTCGCTCTGAAACGCTCATTTTTCACATAACGCACTTTTCAGCCTTCGGCGACTGTACAGTGCTAAAACAGCCTCCTATCGCTCTGAAACGCTCATTTTTGACATAAGCCACTTTTCAGCCTTAGGCGACTGTACAGTGCAAAAACAGGCTGCTCTCGCTCTGAAACGCTCATTTTTCACATAAGCCACTTTTCACCCTTAATGAATGAAATTCCAGGTAAAAACTCCTTTGCCATGAAGAAGATCCAAATTCAACCAGTTCAGGCTAGTAAACCTGTTTGAAAGACCTTTTTTCAGTGAAATGCAGCTTAGTGCAAAAACAGGCTGCTCTCGCTCTGAAACGCTCATTTTTCACATAAGCCAGTTTTCAGCGCTAAAACAGCCTCCAATCGCTCTGAAACGCTCATTTTTCACATAAGCCACTTTTCAGCGCTAAAACAGCCTCCAATCGCTCTGAAACGCTCATTTTTCACATAAGCCACTTTTCAGCCTTCGGCGACTGTACAGTGCTAAAACAGGCTGCTCTCGCTCTGAAACGCTCATTTTTCACATAACCCACTTTTCAGCCTTAATGAATTAAATTCCAGGTAAAAACTCATTTGCCATGAAGAAGATCCAAATTCAACCAGTTCAGGCTAGTAAACCTGTTTGAAAGACCTTTTTTCAGTGAAATGCAGCTTAGTGCAAAAACAGGCTGCTCTCGCTCTGAAACGCTCATTTTTCACATAAGCCACTTTTCAGCGCTAAAACAGCCTCCAATCGCTCTGAAACGCTCATTTTTGACATAAGCCACTTTTCACCTTTAATGAATGAAATTCCAGGTAAAAACTCCTTTGCCATGAAGAAGATCCAAATTCAACCAGTTCAGGCTAGTAAACCTGTTTGAAAGACCTTTTTTCAGTGAAATGCAGCTTAGTGCAAAAACAGACTGCTCTCGCTCTGAAACGCTCATTTTTCACATAAGCCACTTTTCAGCGCTAAAACAGCCTCCAATCGCTCTGAAACGCTCATTTTTGACATAAGCCACTTTTCACCTTTAATGAATGAAATTCCAGGTAAAAACACCTTTGCCATGAAGAAGATCCAAATTCAACCAGTTCAGGCTAGTAAACCTGTTTGAAAGACCTTTTTTCATGTGAAATGCAGCTTAGTGCAAAAACAGGCTGCTCTCGCTCTGAAACGCTCATTTTTCACATAAGCCACTTTTCAGCCTTAGGCGACTGTACAGTGCAAAAACAGGCTGCTCTCGCTCTGAAACGCTCATTTTTCACATAAGCCACTTTTCACCCTTAATGAATGAAATTCCAGGTAAAAACTCCTTTGCCATGAAGAAGATCCAAATTCAACCAGTTCAGGCTAGTAAACCTGTTTGAAAGACCTTTTTTCAGTGAAATGCAGCTTAGTGCAAAACAGGCTGCTCTCGCTCTGAAACGCTCATTTTTCACATAAGCCACTTTTCAGCGCTAAAACAGCCTCCAATCGCTCTGAAACGCTCATTTTTCACATAAGCCACTTTTCAGCGCTAAAACAGCCTCCAATCGCTCTGAAACGCTCATTTTTCACATAAGCCACTTTTCAGCCTTCGGCGACTGTACAGTGCTAAAACAGGCTGCTCTCGCTCTGAAACGCTCATTTTTCACATAACCCACTTTTCACCCTTAATGAATTAAATTCCAGGTAAAAACTCCTTTGCCATGAAGAAGATCCAAATTCAACCAGTTCAGGCTAGTAAACCTGTTTGAAAGACCTTTTTTCAGTGAAATGCAGCTTAGTGCAAAAACAGACTGCTCTCGCTCTGAAACGCTCATTTTTCACATAAGCCACTTTTCAGCGCTAAAACAGCCTCCAATCGCTCTGAAACGCTCATTTTTGACATAAGCCACTTTTCACCTTTAATGAATGAAATTCCAGGTAAAAACTCCTTTGCCATGAAGAAGATCCAAATTCAACCAGTTCAGGCTAGTAAACCTGTTTGAAAGACCTTTTTTCAGTGAAATGCAGCTTAGTGCAAAAACAGGCTGCTCTCGCTCTGAAACGCTCATTTTTCACATAAGCCACTTTTCAGCCTTAGGCGACTGTACAGTGCAAAAACAGGCTGCTCTCGCTCTGAAACGCTCATTTTTCACATAAGCCACTTTTCACCCTTAATGAATGAAATTCCAGGTATAAACTCCTTTGCCATGAAGAAGATCCAAATTCAACCAGTTCAGGCTAGTAAACCTGTTTGAAAGACCTTTTTTCAGTGAAATGCAGCTTAGTGCAATAACAGGCTGCTCTCGCTCTGAAACGCTCATTTTTCACATAACGCACTTTTCAGCCTTCGGCGACTGTACAGTGCTAAAACAGCCTCCTATCGCTCTGAAACGCTCATTTTTGACATAAGCCACTTTTCAGCCTTAGGCGACTGTACAGTGCAAAAACAGGGTGCTCTCGCTCTGAAACGCTCATTTTTCACATAAGCCACTTTTCACCCTTAATGAATGAAATTCCAGGTAAAAACTCCTTTGCCATGAAGAAGATCCAAATTCAACCAGTTCAGGCTAGTAAACCTGTTTGAAAGACCTTTTTTCAGTGAAATGCAGCTTAGTGCAAAAACAGGCTGCTCTCGCTCTGAAACGCTCATTTTTCACATAAGCCAGTTTTCAGCGCTAAAACAGCCTCCAATCGCTCTGAAACGCTCATTTTTCACATAAGCCACTTTTCAGCGCTAAAACAGCCTCCAATCGCTCTGAAACGCTCATTTTTCACATAAGCCACTTTTCAGCCTTCGGCGACTGTACAGTGCTAAAACAGGCTGCTCTCGCTCTGAAACGCTCATTTTTCACATAACCCACTTTTCACCCTTAATGAATTAAATTCCAGGTAAAAACTCCTTTGCCATGAAGAAGATCCAAATTCAACCAGTTCAGGCTAGTAAACCTGTTTGAAAGACCTTTTTTCAGTGAAATGCAGCTTAGTGCAAAAACAGGCTGCTCTCGCTCTGAAACGCTCATTTTTCACATAAGCCACTTTTCAGCCTTAGGCGACTGTACAGTGCAAAAACAGGCTGCTCTCGCTCTGAAACGCTCATTTTTCACATAAGCCACTTTTCACCCTTAATGAATGAAATTCCAGGTAAAAACTCCTTTGCCATGAAGAAGATCCAAATTCAACCAGTTCAGGCTAGTAAACCTGTTTGAAAGACCTTTTTTCAGTGAAATGCAGCTTAGTGCAATAACAGGCTGCTCTCGCTCTGAAACGCTCATTTTTCACATAAGCCACTTTTCAGCGCTAAAACAGCCTCCAATCGCTCTGAAACGCTCATTTTTGACATAAGCCACTTTTCACCTTTAATGAATGAAATTCCAGGTAAAAACTCCTTTGCCATGAAGAAGATCCAAATTCAACCAGTTCAGGCTAGTAAACCTGTTTGAAAGACCTTTTTTCAGTGAAATGCAGCTTAGTGCAAAAACAGGCTGCTCTCGCTCTGAAACGCTCATTTTTCACATAAGCCACTTTTCAGCCTTAGGCGACTGTACAGTGCAAAAACAGGCTGCTCTCGCTCTGAAACGCTCATTTTTCACATAAGCCACTTTTCACCCTTAATGAATGAAATTCCAGGTAAAAACTCCTTTGCCATGAAGAAGATCCAAATTCAACCAGTTCAGGCTAGTAAACCTGTTTGAAAGACCTTTTTTCAGTGAAATGCAGCTTAGTGCAAAACAGGCTGCTCTCGCTCTGAAACGCTCATTTTTCACATAAGCCACTTTTCAGCGCTAAAACAGCCTCCAATCGCTCTGAAACGCTCATTTTTCACATAAGCCACTTTTCAGCGCTAAAACAGCCTCCAATCGCTCTGAAACGCTCATTTTTCACATAAGCCACTTTTCAGCCTTCGGCGACTGTACAGTGCTAAAACAGGCTGCTCTCGCTCTGAAACGCTCATTTTTCACATAACCCACTTTTCACCCTTAATGAATTAAATTCCAGGTAAAAACTCCTTTGCCATGAAGAAGATCCAAATTCAACCAGTTCAGGCTAGTAAACCTGTTTGAAAGACCTTTTTTCAGTGAAATGCAGCTTAGTGCAAAAACAGGCTGCTCTCGCTCTGAAACGCTCATTTTTCACATAAGCCACTTTTCAGCGCTAAAACAGCCTCCAATCGCTCTGAAACGCTCATTTTTGACATAAGCCACTTTTCACCTTTAATGAATGAAATTCCAGGTAAAAACTCCTTTGCCATGAAGAAGATCCAAATTCAACCAGTTCAGGCTAGTAAACCTGTTTGAAAGACCTTTTTTCAGTGAAATGCAGCTTAGTGCAAAAACAGACTGCTCTCGCTCTGAAACGCTCATTTTTCACATAAGCCACTTTTCAGCGCTAAAACAGCCTCCAATCGCTCTGAAACGCTCATTTTTGACATAAGCCACTTTTCACCTTTAATGAATGAAATTCCAGGTAAAAACACCTTTGCCATGAAGAAGATCCAAATTCAACCAGTTCAGGCTAGTAAACCTGTTTGAAAGACCTTTTTTCATGTGAAATGCAGCTTAGTGCAAAAACAGGCTGCTCTCGCTCTGAAACGCTCATTTTTCACATAAGCCACTTTTCAGCCTTAGGCGACTGTACAGTGCAAAAACAAGGCTGCTCTCGCTCTGAAACGCTCATTTTTCACATAAGCCACTTTTCACCCTTAATGAATGAAATTCCAGGTAAAAACTCCTTTGCCATGAAGAAGATCCAAATTCAACCAGTTCAGGCTAGTAAACCTGTTTGAAAGACCTTTTTTCAGTGAAATGCAGCTTAGTGCAAAACAGGCTGCTCTCGCTCTGAAACGCTCATTTTTCACATAAGCCACTTTTCAGCGCTAAAACAGCCTCCAATCGCTCTGAAACGCTCATTTTTCACATAAGCCACTTTTCAGCGCTAAAACAGCCTCCAATCGCTCTGAAACGCTCATTTTTCACATAAGCCACTTTTCAGCCTTCGGCGACTGTACAGTGCTAAAACAGGCTGCTCTCGCTCTGAAACGCTCATTTTTCACATAACCCACTTTTCACCCTTAATGAATTAAATTCCAGGTAAAAACTCCTTTGCCATGAAGAAGATCCAAATTCAACCAGTTCAGGCTAGTAAACCTGTTTGAAAGACCTTTTTTCAGTGAAATGCAGCTTAGTGCAAAAACAGACTGCTCTCGCTCTGAAACGCTCATTTTTCACATAAGCCACTTTTCAGCGCTAAAACAGCCTCCAATCGCTCTGAAACGCTCATTTTTGACATAAGCCACTTTTCACCTTTAATGAATGAAATTCCAGGTAAAAACTCCTTTGCCATGAAGAAGATCCAAATTCAACCAGTTCAGGCTAGTAAACCTGTTTGAAAGACCTTTTTTCAGTGAAATGCAGCTTAGTGCAAAAACAGGCTGCTCTCGCTCTGAAACGCTCATTTTTCACATAAGCCACTTTTCAGCCTTAGGCGACTGTACAGTGCAAAAACAGGCTGCTCTCGCTCTGAAACGCTCATTTTTCACATAAGCCACTTTTCACCCTTAATGAATGAAATTCCAGGTATAAACTCCTTTGCCATGAAGAAGATCCAAATTCAACCAGTTCAGGCTAGTAAACCTGTTTGAAAGACCTTTTTTCAGTGAAATGCAGCTTAGTGCAATAACAGGCTGCTCTCGCTCTGAAACGCTCATTTTTCACATAACGCACTTTTCAGCCTTCGGCGACTGTACAGTGCTAAAACAGCCTCCTATCGCTCTGAAACGCTCATTTTTGACATAAGCCACTTTTCAGCCTTAGGCGACTGTACAGTGCAAAAACAGGCTGCTCTCGCTCTGAAACGCTCATTTTTCACATAAGCCACTTTTCACCCTTAATGAATGAAATTCCAGGTAAAAACTCCTTTGCCATGAAGAAGATCCAAATTCAACCAGTTCAGGCTAGTAAACCTGTTTGAAAGACCTTTTTTCAGTGAAATGCAGCTTAGTGCAAAAACAGGCTGCTCTCGCTCTGAAACGCTCATTTTTCACATAAGCCAGTTTTCAGCGCTAAAACAGCCTCCAATCGCTCTGAAACGCTCATTTTTCACATAAGCCACTTTTCAGCGCTAAAACAGCCTCCAATCGCTCTGAAACGCTCATTTTTCACATAAGCCACTTTTCAGCCTTCGGCGACTGTACAGTGCTAAAACAGGCTGCTCTCGCTCTGAAACGCTCATTTTTCACATAACCCACTTTTCACCCTTAATGAATTAAATTCCAGGTAAAAACTCCTTTGCCATGAAGAAGATCCAAATTCAACCAGTTCAGGCTAGTAAACCTGTTTGAAAGACCTTTTTTCAGTGAAATGCAGCTTAGTGCAAAAACAGGCTGCTCTCGCTCTGAAACGCTCATTTTTCACATAAGCCAGTTTTCAGCGCTAAAACAGCCTCCAATCGCTCTGAAACGCTCATTTTTCACATAAGCCACTTTTCAGCGCTAAAACAGCCTCCAATCGCTCTGAAACGCTCATTTTTCACATAAGCCACTTTTCAGCCTTCGGCGACTGTACAGTGCTAAAACAGGCTGCTCTCCCTCTGAAACGCTCATTTTTCACATAACCCACTTTTCACCCTTAATGAATTAAATTCCAGGTAAAAACTCCTTTGCCATGAAGAAGATCCAAATTCAACCAGTTCAGGCTAGTAAACCTGTTTGAAAGACCTTTTTTCAGTGAAATGCAGCTTAGTGCAAAAACAGGCTGCTCTCGCTCTGAAACGCTCATTTTTCACATAAGCCACTTTTCAGCGCTAAAACAGCCTCCAATCGCTCTGAAACGCTCATTTTTCACATAACCCACTTTTCAGCCTTAATGAATTAAATTCCAGGTAAAAACTCCTTTGCCATGAAGAAGATCCAAATTCAACCAGTTCAGGCTAGTAAACCTGTTTGAAAGACCTTTTTTCAGTGAAATGCAGCTTAGTGCAAAAACAGACTGCTCTCGCTCTGAAACGCTCATTTTTCACATAAGCCACTTTTCAGCCTTCGGCGACTGTACAGTGCTAAGACAGCCTCCAATCGCTCTGAAACGCTCATTTTTCACATAAGCCACTTTTCAGCGCTAAAACAGCCTCCAATCGCTCTGAAACGCTCATTTTTCACATAAGCCACTTTTCAGCCTTCGGCGACTGTACAGTGCTAAAACAGGCTGCTCTCGCTCTGAAACGCTCATTTTTCACATAACCCACTTTTCACCCTTAATGAATTAAATTCCAGGTAAAAACTCCTTTGCCATGAAGAAGATCCAAATTCAACCAGTTCAGGCTAGTAAACCTGTTTGAAAGACCTTTTTTCAGTGAAATGCAGCTTAGTGCAAAAACAGGCTGCTCTCGCTCTGAAACGCTCATTTTTCACATAAGCCACTTTTCAGCCTTAGGCGACTGTACAGTGCAAAAACAGGCTGCTCTCGCTCTGAAACGCTCATTTTTCACATAAGCCACTTTTCACCCTTAATGAATGAAATTCCAGGTAAAAACTCCTTTGCCATGAAGAAGATCCAAATTCAACCAGTTCAGGCTAGTAAACCTGTTTGAAAGACCTTTTTTCAGTGAAATGCAGCTTAGTGCAATAACAGGCTGCTCTCGCTCTGAAACGCTCATTTTTCACATAAGCCACTTTTCAGCGCTAAAACAGCCTCCAATCGCTCTGAAACGCTCATTTTTGACATAAGCCACTTTTCACCTTTAATGAATGAAATTCCAGGTAAAAACTCCTTTGCCATGAAGAAGATCCAAATTCAACCAGTTCAGGCTAGTAAACCTGTTTGAAAGACCTTTTTTCAGTGAAATGCAGCTTAGTGCAAAAACAGGCTGCTCTCGCTCTGAAACGCTCATTTTTCACATAACGCACTTTTCAGCCTTAGGCGACTGTACAGTGCAAAAACAGGCTGCTCTCGCTCTGAAACGCTCATTTTTCACATAACCCACTTTTCACCCTTAATGAATTAAATTCCAGGTAAAAACTCCTTTGCCATGAAGAAGATCCAAATTCAACCAGTTCAGGCTAGTAAACCTGTTTGAAAGACCTTTTTTCAGTGAAATGCAGCTTAGTGCAAAACAGGCTGGTCTCGCTCTGAAATGCTCATTTTTCACATAAGCCACTTTTCAGCGCTAAAACAGCCTCCAATCGCTCTGAAACGCTCATTTTTCACATAACCCACTTTTCAGCCTTAATGAATGAAATTCCAGGTAAAAACTCATTTGCCATGAAGAAGATCCAAATTCAACCAGTTCAGGCTAGTAAACCTGTTTGAAAGACCTTTTTTCAGTGAAATGCAGCTTAGTGCAAAAACAGACTGCTCTCGCTCTGAAACGCTCATTTTTCACATAAGCCACTTTTCAGCGCTAAAACAGCCTCCAATCGCTCTGAAACGCTCATTTTTGACATAAGCCACTTTTCACCTTTAATGAATGAAATTCCAGGTAAAAACTCCTTTGCCATGAAGAAGATCCAAATTCAACCAGTTCAGGCTAGTAAACCTGTTTGAAAGACCTTTTTTCAGTGAAATGCAGCTTAGTGCAAAAACAGGCTGCTCTCGCTCTGAAACGCTCATTTTTCACATAACGCACTTTTCAGCCTTCGGCGACTGTACAGTGCTAAAACAGCCTCCTATCGCTCTGAAACGCTCATTTTTGACATAAGCCACTTTTCAGCCTTAGGCGACTGTACAGTGCAAAAACAGGCTGCTCTCGCTCTGAAACGCTCATTTTTCACATAAGCCACTTTTCACCCTTAATGAATGAAATTCCAGGTAAAAACTCCTTTGCCATGAAGAAGATCCAAATTCAACCAGTTCAGGCTAGTAAACCTGTTTGAAAGACCTTTTTTCAGTGAAATGCAGCTTAGTGCAAAAACAGGCTGCTCTCGCTCTGAAACGCTCATTTTTCACATAAGCCAGTTTTCAGCGCTAAAACAGCCTCCAATCGCTCTGAAACGCTCATTTTTCACATAAGCCACTTTTCAGCGCTAAAACAGCCTCCAATCGCTCTGAAACGCTCATTTTTCACATAAGCCACTTTTCAGCCTTCGGCGACTGTACAGTGCTAAAACAGGCTGCTCTCGCTCTGAAACGCTCATTTTTCACATAACCCACTTTTCACCCTTAATGAATTAAATTCCAGGTAAAAACTCCTTTGCCATGAAGAAGATCCAAATTCAACCAGTTCAGGCTAGTAAACCTGTTTGAAAGACCTTTTTTCAGTGAAATGCAGCTTAGTGCAAAAACAGGCTGCTCTCGCTCTGAAACGCTCATTTTTCACATAAGCCAGTTTTCAGCGCTAAAACAGCCTCCAATCGCTCTGAAACGCTCATTTTTCACATAAGCCACTTTTCAGCGCTAAAACAGCCTCCAATCGCTCTGAAACGCTCATTTTTCACATAAGCCACTTTTCAGCCTTCGGCGACTGTACAGTGCTAAAACAGGCTGCTCTCCCTCTGAAACGCTCATTTTTCACATAACCCACTTTTCACCCTTAATGAATTAAATTCCAGGTAAAAACTCCTTTGCCATGAAGAAGATCCAAATTCAACCAGTTCAGGCTAGTAAACCTGTTTGAAAGACCTTTTTTCAGTGAAATGCAGCTTAGTGCAAAAACAGGCTGCTCTCGCTCTGAAACGCTCATTTTTCACATAAGCCACTTTTCAGCGCTAAAACAGCCTCCAATCGCTCTGAAACGCTCATTTTTCACATAACCCACTTTTCAGCCTTAATGAATTAAATTCCAGGTAAAAACTCCTTTGCCATGAAGAAGATCCAAATTCAACCAGTTCAGGCTAGTAAACCTGTTTGAAAGACCTTTTTTCAGTGAAATGCAGCTTAGTGCAAAAACAGACTGCTCTCGCTCTGAAACGCTCATTTTTCACATAAGCCACTTTTCAGCCTTCGGCGACTGTACAGTGCTAAGACAGCCTCCAATCGCTCTGAAACGCTCATTTTTCACATAAGCCACTTTTCAGCGCTAAAACAGCCTCCAATCGCTCTGAAACGCTCATTTTTCACATAAGCCACTTTTCAGCCTTCGGCGACTGTACAGTGCTAAAACAGGCTGCTCTCGCTCTGAAACGCTCATTTTTCACATAACCCACTTTTCACCCTTAATGAATTAAATTCCAGGTAAAAACTCCTTTGCCATGAAGAAGATCCAAATTCAACCAGTTCAGGCTAGTAAACCTGTTTGAAAGACCTTTTTTCAGTGAAATGCAGCTTAGTGCAAAAACAGGCTGCTCTCGCTCTGAAACGCTCATTTTTCACATAAGCCACTTTTCAGCCTTAGGCGACTGTACAGTGCAAAAACAGGCTGCTCTCGCTCTGAAACGCTCATTTTTCACATAAGCCACTTTTCACCCTTAATGAATGAAATTCCAGGTAAAAACTCCTTTGCCATGAAGAAGATCCAAATTCAACCAGTTCAGGCTAGTAAACCTGTTTGAAAGACCTTTTTTCAGTGAAATGCAGCTTAGTGCAATAACAGGCTGCTCTCGCTCTGAAACGCTCATTTTTCACATAAGCCACTTTTCAGCGCTAAAACAGCCTCCAATCGCTCTGAAACGCTCATTTTTGACATAAGCCACTTTTCACCTTTAATGAATGAAATTCCAGGTAAAAACTCCTTTGCCATGAAGAAGATCCAAATTCAACCAGTTCAGGCTAGTAAACCTGTTTGAAAGACCTTTTTTCAGTGAAATGCAGCTTAGTGCAAAAACAGGCTGCTCTCGCTCTGAAACGCTCATTTTTCACATAACGCACTTTTCAGCCTTAGGCGACTGTACAGTGCAAAAACAGGCTGCTCTCGCTCTGAAACGCTCATTTTTCACATAACCCACTTTTCACCCTTAATGAATTAAATTCCAGGTAAAAACTCCTTTGCCATGAAGAAGATCCAAATTCAACCAGTTCAGGCTAGTAAACCTGTTTGAAAGACCTTTTTTCAGTGAAATGCAGCTTAGTGCAAAACAGGCTGGTCTCGCTCTGAAATGCTCATTTTTCACATAAGCCACTTTTCAGCGCTAAAACAGCCTCCAATCGCTCTGAAACGCTCATTTTTCACATAACCCACTTTTCAGCCTTAATGAATGAAATTCCAGGTAAAAACTCATTTGCCATGAAGAAGATCCAAATTCAACCAGTTCAGGCTAGTAAACCTGTTTGAAAGACCTTTTTTCAGTGAAATGCAGCTTAGTGCAAAAACAGACTGCTCTCGCTCTGAAACGCTCATTTTTCACATAAGCCACTTTTCAGCGCTAAAACAGCCTCCAATCGCTCTGAAACGCTCATTTTTGACATAAGCCACTTTTCACCTTTAATGAATGAAATTCCAGGTAAAAACTCCTTTGCCATGAAGAAGATCCAAATTCAACCAGTTCAGGCTAGTAAACCTGTTTGAAAGACCTTTTTTCAGTGAAATGCAGCTTAGTGCAAAAACAGGCTGCTCTCGCTCTGAAACGCTCATTTTTCACATAAGCCACTTTTCAGCGCTAAAACAGCCTCCAATCGCTCTGAAACGCTCATTTTTGACATAAGCCACTTTTCACCTTTAATGAATGAAATTCCAGGTAAAAACTCCTTTGCCATGAAGAAGATCCAAATTCAACCAGTTCAGGCTAGTAAACCTGTTTGAAAGACCTTTTTTCAGTGAAATGCAGCTTAGTGCAAAAACAGGCTGCTCTCGCTCTGAAACGCTCATTTTTCACATAAGCCAGTTTTCAGCGCTAAAACAGCCTCCAATCGCTCTGAAACGCTCATTTTTCACATAAGCCACTTTTCAGCGCTAAAACAGCCTCCAATCGCTCTGAAACGCTCATTTTTCACATAAGCCACTTTTCAGCCTTCGGCGACTGTACAGTGCTAAAACAGGCTGCTCTCCCTCTGAAACGCTCATTTTTCACATAACCCACTTTTCACCCTTAATGAATTAAATTCCAGGTAAAAACTCCTTTGCCATGAAGAAGATCCAAATTCAACCAGTTCAGGCTAGTAAACCTGTTTGAAAGACCTTTTTTCAGTGAAATGCAGCTTAGTGCAAAAACAGGCTGCTCTCGCTCTGAAACGCTCATTTTTCACATAAGCCACTTTTCAGCGCTAAAACAGCCTCCAATCGCTCTGAAACGCTCATTTTTCACATAACCCACTTTTCAGCCTTAATGAATTAAATTCCAGGTAAAAACTCCTTTGCCATGAAGAAGATCCAAATTCAACCAGTTCAGGCTAGTAAACCTGTTTGAAAGACCTTTTTTCAGTGAAATGCAGCTTAGTGCAAAAACAGACTGCTCTCGCTCTGAAACGCTCATTTTTCACATAAGCCACTTTTCAGCCTTCGGCGACTGTACAGTGCTAAGACAGCCTCCAATCGCTCTGAAACGCTCATTTTTCACATAACCCACTTTTCAGCCTTAATGAATT
Organism: Pagrus pagrus; assembly: GCF_965226575.1. Lineage (NCBI taxonomy): Eukaryota > Metazoa > Chordata > Actinopteri > Spariformes > Sparidae > Pagrus > Pagrus pagrus. The sequence goes on along the minus strand of NW_028175140.1, from coordinate 29,249 downwards.
AAATTCCAGGTAAAAACTCCTTTGCCATGAAGAAGATCCAAATTCAACCAGTTCAGGCTAGTAAACCTGTTTGAAAGACCTTTTTTCAGTGAAATGCAGCTTAGTGCAAAAACAGACTGCTCTCGCTCTGAAACGCTCATTTTTCACATAAGCCACTTTTCAGCCTTCGGCGACTGTACAGTGCTAAGACAGCCTCCAATCGCTCTGAAACGCTCATTTTTCACATAACCCACTTTTCAGCCTTAATGAATTAAATTCCAGGTAAAAACTCATTTGCCATGAAGAAGATCCAAATTCAACCAGTTCAGGCTAGTAAACCTGTTTGAAAGACCTTTTTTCAGTGAAATGCAGCTTAGTGCAAAAACAGGCTGCTCTCGCTCTGAAACGCTCATTTTTCACATAAGCCACTTTTCAGCGCTAAAACAGCCTCCAATCGCTCTGAAACGCTCATTTTTGACATAAGCCACTTTTCACCTTTAATGAATGAAATTCCAGGTAAAAACTCCTTTGCCATGAAGAAGATCCAAATTCAACCAGTTCAGGCTAGTAAACCTGTTTGAAAGACCTTTTTTCAGTGAAATGCAGCTTAGTGCAAAAACAGACTGCTCTCGCTCTGAAACGCTCATTTTTCACATAAGCCACTTTTCAGCGCTAAAACAGCCTCCAATCGCTCTGAAACGCTCATTTTTGACATAAGCCACTTTTCACCTTTAATGAATGAAATTCCAGGTAAAAACACCTTTGCCATGAAGAAGATCCAAATTCAACCAGTTCAGGCTAGTAAACCTGTTTGAAAGACCTTTTTTCATGTGAAATGCAGCTTAGTGCAAAAACAGGCTGCTCTCGCTCTGAAACGCTCATTTTTCACATAACGCACTTTTCAGCCTTCGGCGACTGTACAGTGCTAAAACAGCCTCCTATCGCTCTGAAACGCTCATTTTTGACATAAGCCACTTTTCAGCCTTAGGCGACTGTACAGTGCAAAAACAGGCTGCTCTCGCTCTGAAACGCTCATTTTTCACATAACCCACTTTTCACCCTTAATGAATGAAATTCCAGGTAAAAACTCCTTTGCCATGAAGAAGATCCAAATTCAACCAGTTCAGGCTAGTAAACCTGTTTGAAAGACCTTTTTTCAGTGAAATGCAGCTTAGTGCAAAAACAGGCTGCTCTCGCTCTGAAACGCTCATTTTTCACATAAGCCAGTTTTCAGCGCTAAAACAGCCTCCAATCGCTCTGAAACGCTCATTTTTCACATAAGCCACTTTTCAGCGCTAAAACAGCCTCCAATCGCTCTGAAACGCTCATTTTTCACATAAGCCACTTTTCAGCCTTCGGCGACTGTACAGTGCTAAAACAGGCTGCTCTCGCTCTGAAACGCTCATTTTTCACATAACCCACTTTTCACCCTTAATGTTTTAAATTCCAGGTAAAAACTCCTTTGCCATGAAGAAGATCCAAATTCAACCAGTTCAGGCTAGTAAACCTGTTTGAAAGACCTTTTTTCAGTGAAATGCAGCTTAGTGCAAAAACAGGCTGCTCTCGCTCTGAAACGCTCATTTTTCACATAAGCCACTTTTCAGCGCTAAAACAGCCTCCAATCGCTCTGAAACGCTCATTTTTGACATAAGCCACTTTTCACCTTTAATGAATGAAATTCCAGGTAAAAACTCCTTTGCCATGAAGAAGATCCAAATTCAACCAGTTCAGGCTAGTAAACCTGTTTGAAAGACCTTTTTTCAGTGAAATGCAGCTTAGTGCAAAAACAGGCTGCTCTCGCTCTGAAACGCTCATTTTTCACATAAGCCACTTTTCAGCCTTAGGCGACTGTACAGTGCAAAAACAGGCTGCTCTCGCTCTGAAACGCTCATTTTTCACATAAGCCACTTTTCACCCTTAATGAATGAAATTCCAGGTAAAAACTCCTTTGCCATGAAGAAGATCCAAATTCAACCAGTTCAGGCTAGTAAACCTGTTTGAAAGACCTTTTTTCAGTGAAATGCAGCTTAGTGCAAAACAGGCTGCTCTCGCTCTGAAACGCTCATTTTTCACATAAGCCACTTTTCAGCGCTAAAACAGCCTCCAATCGCTCTGAAACGCTCATTTTTCACATAAGCCACTTTTCAGCGCTAAAACAGCCTCCAATCGCTCTGAAACGCTCATTTTTCACATAAGCCACTTTTCAGCCTTCGGCGACTGTACAGTGCTAAAACAGGCTGCTCTCGCTCTGAAACGCTCATTTTTCACATAACCCACTTTTCACCCTTAATGAATTAAATTCCAGGTAAAAACTCCTTTGCCATGAAGAAGATCCAAATTCAACCAGTTCAGGCTAGTAAACCTGTTTGAAAGACCTTTTTTCAGTGAAATGCAGCTTAGTGCAAAAACAGACTGCTCTCGCTCTGAAACGCTCATTTTTCACATAAGCCACTTTTCAGCGCTAAAACAGCCTCCAATCGCTCTGAAACGCTCATTTTTGACATAAGCCACTTTTCACCTTTAATGAATGAAATTCCAGGTAAAAACTCCTTTGCCATGAAGAAGATCCAAATTCAACCAGTTCAGGCTAGTAAACCTGTTTGAAAGACCTTTTTTCAGTGAAATGCAGCTTAGTGCAAAAACAGGCTGCTCTCGCTCTGAAACGCTCATTTTTCACATAAGCCACTTTTCAGCCTTAGGCGACTGTACAGTGCAAAAACAGGCTGCTCTCGCTCTGAAACGCTCATTTTTCACATAACGCACTTTTCAGCCTTCGGCGACTGTACAGTGCTAAAACAGCCTCCTATCGCTCTGAAACGCTCATTTTTGACATAAGCCACTTTTCAGCCTTAGGCGACTGTACAGTGCAAAAACAGGCTGCTCTCGCTCTGAAACGCTCATTTTTCACATAAGCCACTTTTCACCCTTAATGAATGAAATTCCAGGTAAAAACTCCTTTGCCATGAAGAAGATCCAAATTCAACCAGTTCAGGCTAGTAAACCTGTTTGAAAGACCTTTTTTCAGTGAAATGCAGCTTAGTGCAAAAACAGGCTGCTCTCGCTCTGAAACGCTCATTTTTCACATAAGCCAGTTTTCAGCGCTAAAACAGCCTCCAATCGCTCTGAAACGCTCATTTTTCACATAAGCCACTTTTCAGCGCTAAAACAGCCTCCAATCGCTCTGAAACGCTCATTTTTCACATAAGCCACTTTTCAGCCTTCGGCGACTGTACAGTGCTAAAACAGGCTGCTCTCGCTCTGAAACGCTCATTTTTCACATAACCCACTTTTCACCCTTAATGAATTAAATTCCAGGTAAAAACTCCTTTGCCATGAAGAAGATCCAAATTCAACCAGTTCAGGCTAGTAAACCTGTTTGAAAGACCTTTTTTCAGTGAAATGCAGCTTAGTGCAAAAACAGGCTGCTCTCGCTCTGAAACGCTCATTTTTCACATAAGCCACTTTTCAGCGCTAAAACAGCCTCCAATCGCTCTGAAACGCTCATTTTTGACATAAGCCACTTTTCACCTTTAATGAATGAAATTCCAGGTAAAAACTCCTTTGCCATGAAGAAGATCCAAATTCAACCAGTTCAGGCTAGTAAACCTGTTTGAAAGACCTTTTTTCAGTGAAATGCAGCTTAGTGCAAAAACAGGCTGCTCTCGCTCTGAAACGCTCATTTTTCACATAAGCCACTTTTCAGCCTTAGGCGACTGTACAGTGCAAAAACAGGCTGCTCTCGCTCTGAAACGCTCATTTTTCACATAAGCCACTTTTCACCCTTAATGAATGAAATTCCAGGTAAAAACTCCTTTGCCATGAAGAAGATCCAAATTCAACCAGTTCAGGCTAGTAAACCTGTTTGAAAGACCTTTTTTCAGTGAAATGCAGCTTAGTGCAATAACAGGCTGCTCTCGCTCTGAAACGCTCATTTTTCACATAAGCCACTTTTCAGCGCTAAAACAGCCTCCAATCGCTCTGAAACGCTCATTTTTGACATAAGCCACTTTTCACCTTTAATGAATGAAATTCCAGGTAAAAACTCCTTTGCCATGAAGAAGATCCAAATTCAACCAGTTCAGGCTAGTAAACCTGTTTGAAAGACCTTTTTTCAGTGAAATGCAGCTTAGTGCAAAAACAGGCTGCTCTCGCTCTGAAACGCTCATTTTTCACATAACGCACTTTTCAGCCTTAGGCGACTGTACAGTGCAAAAACAGGCTGCTCTCGCTCTGAAACGCTCATTTTTCACATAACCCACTTTTCACCCTTAATGAATTAAATTCCAGGTAAAAACTCCTTTGCCATGAAGAAGATCCAAATTCAACCAGTTCAGGCTAGTAAACCTGTTTGAAAGACCTTTTTTCAGTGAAATGCAGCTTAGTGCAAAACAGGCTGGTCTCGCTCTGAAATGCTCATTTTTCACATAAGCCACTTTTCAGCGCTAAAACAGCCTCCAATCGCTCTGAAACGCTCATTTTTCACATAACCCACTTTTCAGCCTTAATGAATTAAATTCCAGGTAAAAACTCATTTGCCATGAAGAAGATCCAAATTCAACCAGTTCAGGCTAGTAAACCTGTTTGAAAGACCTTTTTTCAGTGAAATGCAGCTTAGTGCAAAAACAGGCTGCTCTCGCTCTGAAACGCTCATTTTTCACATAAGCCACTTTTCAGCGCTAAAACAGCCTCCAATCGCTCTGAAACGCTCATTTTTGACATAAGCCACTTTTCACCTTTAATGAATGAAATTCCAGGTAAAAACTCCTTTGCCATGAAGAAGATCCAAATTCAACCAGTTCAGGCTAGTAAACCTGTTTGAAAGACCTTTTTTCAGTGAAATGCAGCTTAGTGCAAAAACAGACTGCTCTCGCTCTGAAACGCTCATTTTTCACATAAGCCACTTTTCAGCGCTAAAACAGCCTCCAATCGCTCTGAAACGCTCATTTTTGACATAAGCCACTTTTCACCTTTAATGAATGAAATTCCAGGTAAAAACACCTTTGCCATGAAGAAGATCCAAATTCAACCAGTTCAGGCTAGTAAACCTGTTTGAAAGACCTTTTTTCATGTGAAATGCAGCTTAGTGCAAAAACAGGCTGCTCTCGCTCTGAAACGCTCATTTTTCACATAACGCACTTTTCAGCCTTCGTCGACTGTACAGTGCTAAAACAGCCTCCTATCGCTCTGAAACGCTCATTTTTCACATAAGCCACTTTTCAGCGCTAAAACAGCCTCCAATCGCTCTGAAACGCTCATTTTTCACATAACCCACTTTTCACCCTTAATGAATTAAATTCCAGGTAAAAACTCCTTTGCCATGAAGAAGATCCAAATTCAACCAGTTCAGGCTAGTAAACCTGTTTGAAAGACCTTTTTTCAGTGAAATGCAGCTTAGTGCAAAAACATTCTGCTCTCGCTCTGAAACGCTCATTTTTCACATAAGCCACTTTTCAGCCTTAGGCGACTGTACAGTGCAAAAACAGGCTGCTCTCGCTCTGAAACGCTCATTTTTCACATAAGCCACTTTTCACCCTTAATGAATGAAATTCCAGGTATAAACTCCTTTGCCATGAAGAAGATCCAAATTCAACCAGTTCAGGCTAGTAAACCTGTTTGAAAGACCTTTTTTCAGTGAAATGCAGCTTAGTGCAATAACAGGCTGCTCTCGCTCTGAAACGCTCATTTTTCACATAAGCCACTTTTCAGCGCTAAAACAGCCTCCAATCGCTCTGAAACCCTCATTTTTGACATAAGCCACTTTTCACCTTTAATGAATGAAATTCCAGGTAAAAACTCCTTTGCCATGAAGAAGATCCAAATTCAACCAGTTCAGGCTAGTAAACCTGTTTGAAAGACCTTTTTTCAGTGAAATGCAGCTTAGTGCAAAAACAGGCTGCTCTCGCTCTGAAACGCTCATTTTTCACATAAGCCACTTTTCAGCCTTAGGCGACTGTACAGTGCAAAAACAGGCTGCTCTCGCTCTGAAACGCTCATTTTTCACATAAGCCAGTTTTCAGCGCTAAAACAGCCTCCAATCGCTCTGAAACGCTCATTTTTCACATAAGCCACTTTTCAGCGCTAAAACAGCCTCCAATCGCTCTGAAACGCTCATTTTTCACATAAGCCACTTTTCAGCCTTCGGCGACTGTACAGTGCTAAAACAGGCTGCTCTCGCTCTGAAACGCTCATTTTTCACATAACCCACTTTTCACCCTTAATGAATTAAATTCCAGGTAAAAACTCCTTTGCCATGAAGAAGATCCAAATTCAACCAGTTCAGGCTAGTAAACCTGTTTGAAAGACCTTTTTTCAGTGAAATGCAGCTTAGTGCAAAAACAGGCTGCTCTCGCTCTGAAACGCTCATTTTTCACATAACCCACTTTTCAGCCTTAATGAATGAAATTCCAGGTAAAAACTCATTTGCCATGAAGAAGATCCAAATTCAACCAGTTCAGGCTAGTAAACCTGTTTGAAAGACCTTTTTTCAGTGAAATGCAGCTTAGTGCAAAAACAGACTGCTCTCGCTCTGAAACGCTCATTTTTCACATAAGCCACTTTTCAGCGCTAAAACAGCCTCCAATCGCTCTGAAACGCTCATTTTTGACATAAGCCACTTTTCACCTTTAATGAATGAAATTCCAGGTAAAAACTCCTTTGCCATGAAGAAGATCCAAATTCAACCAGTTCAGGCTAGTAAACCTGTTTGAAAGACCTTTTTTCAGTGAAATGCAGCTTAGTGCAAAAACAGGCTGCTCTCGCTCTGAAACGCTCATTTTTCACATAAGCCACTTTTCAGCGCTAAAACAGCCTCCAATCGCTCTGAAACGCTCATTTTTGACATAAGCCACTTTTCACCTTTAATGAATGAAATTCCAGGTAAAAACTCCTTTGCCATGAAGAAGATCCAAATTCAACCAGTTCAGGCTAGTAAACCTGTTTGAAAGACCTTTTTTCAGTGAAATGCAGCTTAGTGCAAAAACAGGCTGCTCTCGCTCTGAAACGCTCATTTTTCACATAAGCCACTTTTCAGCCTTAGGCGACTGTACAGTGCAAAAACAGGCTGCTCTCGCTCTGAAACGCTCATTTTTCACATAAGCCACTTTTCACCCTTAATGAATGAAATTCCAGGTAAAAACTCCTTTGCCATGAAGAAGATCCAAATTCAACCAGTTCAGGCTAGTAAACCTGTTTGAAAGACCTTTTTTCAGTGAAATGCAGCTTAGTGCAATAACAGGCTGCTCTCGCTCTGAAACGCTCATTTTTCACATAACGCACTTTTCAGCCTTAGGCGACTGTACAGTGCAAAAACAGGCTGCTCTCGCTCTGAAACGCTCATTTTTCACATAACCCACTTTTCACCCTTAATGAATTAAATTCCAGGTAAAAACTCCTTTGCCATGAAGAAGATCCAAATTCAACCAGTTCAGGCTAGTAAACCTGTTTGAAAGACCTTTTTTCAGTGAAATGCAGCTTAGTGCAAAACAGGCTGGTCTCGCTCTGAAATGCTCATTTTTCACATAAGCCACTTTTCAGCGCTAAAACAGCCTCCAATCGCTCTGAAACGCTCATTTTTCACATAACCCACTTTTCAGCCTTAATGAATGAAATTCCAGGTAAAAACTCATTTGCCATGAAGAAGATCCAAATTCAACCAGTTCAGGCTAGTAAACCTGTTTGAAAGACCTTTTTTCAGTGAAATGCAGCTTAGTGCAAAAACAGACTGCTCTCGCTCTGAAACGCTCATTTTTCACATAAGCCACTTTTCAGCGCTAAAACAGCCTCCAATCGCTCTGAAACGCTCATTTTTGACATAAGCCACTTTTCACCTTTAATGAATGAAATTCCAGGTAAAAACTCCTTTGCCATGAAGAAGATCCAAATTCAACCAGTTCAGGCTAGTAAACCTGTTTGAAAGACCTTTTTTCAGTGAAATGCAGCTTAGTGCAAAAACAGGCTGCTCTCGCTCTGAAACGCTCATTTTTCACATAAGCCACTTTTCAGCGCTAAAACAGCCTCCAATCGATCTGAAACGCTCATTTTTGACATAAGCCACTTTTCACCTTTAATGAATGAAATTCCAGGTAAAAACTCCTTTGCCATGAAGAAGATCCAAATTCAACCAGTTCAGGCTAGTAAACCTGTTTGAAAGACCTTTTTTCAGTGAAATGCAGCTTAGTGCAAAAACAGGCTGCTCTCGCTCTGAAACGCTCATTTTTCACATAACGCACTTTTCAGCCTTAGGCGACTGTACAGTGCAAAAACAGGCTGCTCTCGCTCTGAAACGCTCATTTTTCACATAACCCACTTTTCACCCTTAATGAATTAAATTCCAGGTAAAAACTCCTTTGCCATGAAGAAGATCCAAATTCAACCAGTTCAGGCTAGTAAACCTGTTTGAAAGACCTTTTTTCAGTGAAATGCAGCTTAGTGCAAAACAGGCTGGTCTCGCTCTGAAATGCTCATTTTTCACATAAGCCACTTTTCAGCGCTAAAACAGCCTCCAATCGCTCTGAAACGCTCATTTTTCACATAACCCACTTTTCAGCCTTAATGAATGAAATTCCAGGTAAAAACTCATTTGCCATGAAGAAGATCCAAATTCAACCAGTTCAGGCTAGTAAACCTGTTTGAAAGACCTTTTTTCAGTGAAATGCAGCTTAGTGCAAAAACAGACTGCTCTCGCTCTGAAACGCTCATTTTTCACATAAGCCACTTTTCAGCGCTAAAACAGCCTCCAATCGCTCTGAAACGCTCATTTTTGACATAAGCCACTTTTCACCTTTAATGAATGAAATTCCAGGTAAAAACTCCTTTGCCATGAAGAAGATCCAAATTCAACCAGTTCAGGCTAGTAAACCTGTTTGAAAGACCTTTTTTCAGTGAAATGCAGCTTAGTGCAAAAACAGGCTGCTCTCGCTCTGAAACGCTCATTTTTCACATAAGCCACTTTTCAGCGCTAAAACAGCCTCCAATCGCTCTGAAACGCTCATTTTTGACATAAGCCACTTTTCACCTTTAATGAATGAAATTCCAGGTAAAAACTCCTTTGCCATGAAGAAGATCCAAATTCAACCAGTTCAGGCTAGTAAACCTGTTTGAAAGACCTTTTTTCAGTGAAATGCAGCTTAGTGCAAAAACAGGCTGCTCTCGCTCTGAAACGCTCATTTTTCACATAAGCCACTTTTCAGCCTTAGGCGACTGTACAGTGCAAAAACAGGCTGCTCTCGCTCTGAAACGCTCATTTTTCACATAAGCCACTTTTCACCCTTAATGAATGAAATTCCAGGTATAAACTCCTTTGCCATGAAGAAGATCCAAATTCAACCAGTTCAGGCTAGTAAACCTGTTTGAAAGACCTTTTTTCAGTGAAATGCAGCTTAGTGCAATAACAGGCTGCTCTCGCTCTGAAACGCTCATTTTTCACATAAGCCACTTTTCAGCGCTAAAACAGCCTCCAATCGCTCTGAAACGCTCATTTTTGACATAAGCCACTTTTCACCTTTAATGAATGAAATTCCAGGTAAAAACTCCTTTGCCATGAAGAAGATCCAAATTCAACCAGTTCAGGCTAGTAAACCTGTTTGAAAGACCTTTTTTCAGTGAAATGCAGCTTAGTGCAAAAACAGGCTGCTCTCGCTCTGAAACGCTCATTTTTCACATAAAGCATTTTTCAGCCTTCGGCGACTGTACAGTGCTAAAACAGCCTCCTATCGCTCTGAAACGCTCATTTTTGACATAAGCCACTTTTCAGCCTTAGGCGACTGTACAGTGCAAAAACAGGCTGCTCTCGCTCTGAAACGCTCATTTTTCACATAACCCACTTTTCACCCTTAATGAATGAAATTCCAGGTAAAAACTCCTTTGCCATGAAGAAGATCCAAATTCAACCAGTTCAGGCTAGTAAACCTGTTTGAAAGACCTTTTTTCAGTGAAATGCAGCTTAGTGCAAAAACAGGCTGCTCTCGCTCTGAAACGCTCATTTTTCACATAAGCCAGTTTTCAGCGCTAAAACAGCCTCCAATCGCTCTGAAACGCTCATTTTTCACATAAGCCACTTTTCAGCGCTAAAACAGCCTCCAATCGCTCTGAAACGCTCATTTTTCACATAAGCCACTTTTCAGCCTTCGGCGACTGTACAGTGCTAAAACAGGCTGCTCTCGCTCTGAAACGCTCATTTTTCACATAACCCACTTTTCACCCTTAATGAATTAAATTCCAGGTAAAAACTCCTTTGCCATGAAGAAGATCCAAATTCAACCAGTTCAGGCTAGTAAACCTGTTTGAAAGACCTTTTTTCAGTGAAATGCAGCTTAGTGCAAAAACAGGCTGCTCTCGCTCTGAAACGCTCATTTTTCACATAAGCCACTTTTCAGCGCTAAAACAGCCTCCAATCGCTCTGAAACGCTCATTTTTGACATAAGCCACTTTTCACCTTTAATGAATGAAATTCCAGGTAAAAACACCTTTGCCATGAAGAAGATCCAAATTCAACCAGTTCAGGCTAGTAAACCTGTTTGAAAGACCTTTTTTCATGTGAAATGCAGCTTAGTGCAAAAACAGGCTGCTCTCGCTCTGAAACGCTCATTTTTCACATAAGCCACTTTTCAGCCTTAGGCGACTGTACAGTGCAAAAACAGGCTGCTCTCGCTCTGAAACGCTCATTTTTCACATAAGCCACTTTTCACCCTTAATGAATGAAATTCCAGGTAAAAACTCCTTTGCCATGAAGAAGATCCAAATTCAACCAGTTCAGGCTAGTAAACCTGTTTGAAAGACCTTTTTTCAGTGAAATGCAGCTTAGTGCAAAACAGGCTGCTCTCGCTCTGAAACGCTCATTTTTCACATAAGCCACTTTTCAGCGCTAAAACAGCCTCCAATCGCTCTGAAACGCTCATTTTTCACATAAGCCACTTTTCAGCGCTAAAACAGCCTCCAATCGCTCTGAAACGCTCATTTTTCACATAAGCCACTTTTCAGCCTTCGGCGACTGTACAGTGCTAAAACAGGCTGCTCTCGCTCTGAAACGCTCATTTTTCACATAACCCACTTTTCACCCTTAATGAATTAAATTCCAGGTAAAAACTCCTTTGCCATGAAGAAGATCCAAATTCAACCAGTTCAGGCTAGTAAACCTGTTTGAAAGACCTTTTTTCAGTGAAATGCAGCTTAGTGCAAAAACAGACTGCTCTCGCTCTGAAACGCTCATTTTTCACATAAGCCACTTTTCAGCGCTAAAACAGCCTCCAATCGCTCTGAAACGCTCATTTTTGACATAAGCCACTTTTCACCTTTAATGAATGAAATTCCAGGTAAAAACTCCTTTGCCATGAAGAAGATCCAAATTCAACCAGTTCAGGCTAGTAAACCTGTTTGAAAGACCTTTTTTCAGTGAAATGCAGCTTAGTGCAAAAACAGACTGCTCTCGCTCTGAAACGCTCATTTTTCACATAAGCCACTTTTCAGCGCTAAAACAGCCTCCAATCGCTCTGAAACGCTCATTTTTGACATAAGCCACTTTTCACCTTTAATGAATGAAATTCCAGGTAAAAACACCTTTGCCATGAAGAAGATCCAAATTCAACCAGTTCAGGCTAGTAAACCTGTTTGAAAGACCTTTTTTCATGTGAAATGCAGCTTAGTGCAAAAACAGGCTGCTCTCGCTCTGAAACGCTCATTTTTCACATAACGCACTTTTCAGCCTTCGGCGACTGTACAGTGCTAAAACAGCCTCCTATCGCTCTGAAACGCTCATTTTTGACATAAGCCACTTTTCAGCCTTAGGCGACTGTACAGTGCAAAAACAGGCTGCTCTCGCTCTGAAACGCTCATTTTTCACATAACGCACTTTTCAGCCTTCGGCGACTGTACAGTGCTAAAACAGCCTCCTATCGCTCTGAAACGCTCATTTTTGACATAAGCCACTTTTCAGCCTTAGGCGACTGTACAGTGCAAAAACAGGCTGCTCTCGCTCTGAAACGCTCATTTTTCACATAACCCACTTTTCACCCTTAATGAATGAAATTCCAGGTAAAAACTCCTTTGCCATGAAGAAGATCCAAATTCAACCAGTTCAGGCTAGTAAACCTGTTTGAAAGACCTTTTTTCAGTGAAATGCAGCTTAGTGCAAAACAGGCTGCTCTCGCTCTGAAACGCTCATTTTTCACATAAGCCACTTTTCAGCGCTAAAACAGCCTCCAATCGCTCTGAAACGCTCATTTTTCACATAAGCCACTTTTCAGCGCTAAAACAGCCTCCAATCGCTCTGAAACGCTCATTTTTCACATAAGCCACTTTTCAGCCTTCGGCGACTGTACAGTGCTAAAACAGGCTGCTCTCGCTCTGAAACGCTCATTTTTCACATAACCCACTTTTCACCCTTAATGAATTAAATTCCAGGTAAAAACTCCTTTGCCATGAAGAAGATCCAAATTCAACCAGTTCAGGCTAGTAAACCTGTTTGAAAGACCTTTTTTCAGTGAAATGCAGCTTAGTGCAAAAACAGACTGCTCTCGCTCTGAAACGCTCATTTATCACATAAGCCACTTTTCAGCGCTAAAACAGCCTCCAATCGCTCTGAAACGCTCATTTTTGACATAAGCCACTTTTCACCTTTAATGAATGAAATTCCAGGTAAAAACTCCTTTGCCATGAAGAAGATCCAAATTCAACCAGTTCAGGCTAGTAAACCTGTTTGAAAGACCTTTTTTCAGTGAAATGCAGCTTAGTGCAAAAACAGACTGCTCTCGCTCTGAAACGCTCATTTTTCACATAAGCCACTTTTCAGCGCTAAAACAGCCTCCAATCGCTCTGAAACGCTCATTTTTGACATAAGCCACTTTTCACCTTTAATGAATGAAATTCCAGGTAAAAACACCTTTGCCATGAAGAAGATCCAAATTCAACCAGTTCAGGCTAGTAAACCTGTTTGAAAGACCTTTTTTCATGTGAAATGCAGCTTAGTGCAAAAACAGGCTGCTCTCGCTCTGAAACGCTCATTTTTCACATAACGCACTTTTCAGCCTTCGGCGACTGTACAGTGCTAAAACAGCCTCCTATCGCTCTGAAACGCTCATTTTTGACATAAGCCACTTTTCAGCCTTAGGCGACTGTACAGTGCAAAAACAGGCTGCTCTCGCTCTGAAACGCTCATTTTTCACATAACCCACTTTTCACCCTTAATGAATGAAATTCCAGGTAAAAACTCCTTTGCCATGAAGAAGATCCAAATTCAACCAGTTCAGGCTAGTAAACCTGTTTGAAAGACCTTTTTTCAGTGAAATGCAGCTTAGTGCAAAAACAGGCTGCTCTCGCTCTGAAACGCTCATTTTTCACATAAGCCAGTTTTCAGCGCTAAAACAGCCTCCAATCGCTCTGAAACGCTCATTTTTGACATAAGCCACTTTTCAGCGCTAAAACAGCCTCCAATCGCTCTGAAACGCTCATTTTTCACATAAGCCACTTTTCAGCCTTCGGCGACTGTACAGTGCTAAAACAGGCTGCTCTCGCTCTGAAACGCTCATTTTTCACATAACCCACTTTTCACCCTTAATGAATTAAATTCCAGGTAAAAACTCCTTTGCCATGAAGAAGATCCAAATTCAACCAGTTCAGGCTAGTAAACCTGTTTGAAAGACCTTTTTTCAGTGAAATGCAGCTTAGTGCAAAAACAGGCTGCTCTCGCTCTGAAACGCTCATTTTTCACATAAGCCACTTTTCAGCGCTAAAACAGCCTCCAATCGCTCTGAAACGCTCATTTTTGACATAAGCCACTTTTCACCTTTAATGAATGAAATTCCAGGTAAAAACTCCTTTGCCATGAAGAAGATCCAAATTCAACCAGTTCAGGCTAGTAAACTTGTTTGAAAGACCTTTTTTCAGTGAAATGCAGCTTAGTGCAAAAACAGGCTGCTCTCGCTCTGAAACGCTCATTTTTCACATAAGCCACTTTTCAGCCTTAGGCGACTGTACAGTGCAAAAACAGGCTGCTCTCGCTCTGAAACGCTCATTTTTCACATAAGCCACTTTTCACCCTTAATGAATGAAATTCCAGGTAAAAACTCCTTTGCCATGAAGAAGATCCAAATTCAACCAGTTCAGGCTAGTAAACCTGTTTGAAAGACCTTTTTTCAGTGAAATGCAGCTTAGTGCAAAACAGGCTGCTCTCGCTCTGAAACGCTCATTTTTCACATAAGCCACTTTTCAGCGCTAAAACAGCCTCCAATCGCTCTGAAACGCTCATTTTTCACATAAGCCACTTTTCAGCGCTAAAACAGCCTCCAATCGCTCTGAAACGCTCATTTTTCACATAAGCCACTTTTCAGCCTTCGGCGACTGTACAGTGCTAAAACAGGCTGCTCTCGCTCTGAAACGCTCATTTTTCACATAAGCCACTTTTCAGCGCTAAAACAGCCTCCAATCGCTCTGAAACGCTCATTTTTGACATAAGCCACTTTTCACCTTTAATGAATGAAATTCCAGGTAAAAACTCCTTTGCCATGAAGAAGATCCAAATTCAACCAGTTCAGGCTAGTAAACCTGTTTGAAAGACCTTTTTTCAGTGAAATGCAGCTTAGTGCAAAAACAGGCTGCTCTCGCTCTGAAACGCTCATTTTTCACATAAGCCACTTTTCAGCCTTAGGCGACTGTACAGTGCAAAAACAGGCTGCTCTCGCTCTGAAACGCTCATTTTTCACATAACCCACTTTTCAGCGCTAAAACAGCCTCCAATCGCTCTGAAACGCTCATTTTTCACATAACCCACTTTTCAGCCTTAATGAATTAAATTCCAGGTAAAAACTCATTTGCCATGAAGAAGATCCAAATTCAACCAGTTCAGGCTAGTAAACCTGTTTGAAAGACCTTTTTTCAGTGAAATGCAGCTTAGTGCAAAAACAGACTGCTCTCGCTCTGAAACGCTCATTTTTCACATAAGCCACTTTTCAGCCTTCGGCGACTGTACAGTGCTAAAACAGCCTCCAATCGCTCTGAAACGCTCATTTTTCACATAACCCACTTTTCAGCCTTAATGAATTAAATTCCAGGTAAAAACTCATTTGCCATGAAGAAGATCCAAATTCAACCAGTTCAGGCTAGTAAACCTGTTTGAAAGACCTTTTTTCAGTGAAATGCAGCTTAGTGCAAAAACAGGCTGCTCTCGCTCTGAAACGCTCATTTTTCACATAAGCCACTTTTCAGCCTTCGGCGACTGTACAGTGCAAAAACAGGCTGCTCTCGCTCTGAAACGCTCATTTTTCACATAACCCACTTTTCACCCTTAATGAATTAAATTCCAGGTAAAAACTCCTTTGCCATGAAGAAGATCCAAATTCAACCAGTTCAGGCTAGTAAACCTGTTTGAAAGACCTTTTTTCAGTGAAATGCAGCTTAGTGCAAAAACAGGCTGCTCTCGCTCTGAAACGCTCATTTTTCACATAAGCCACTTTTCAGCGCTAAAACAGCCTCCAATCGCTCTGAAACGCTCATTTTTGACATAAGCCACTTTTCACCTTTAATGAATGAAATTCCAGGTAAAAACTCCTTTGCCATGAAGAAGATCCAAATTCAACCAGTTCAGGCTAGTAAACCTGTTTGAAAGACCTTTTTTCAGTGAAATGCAGCTTAGTGCAAAAACAGGCTGCTCTCGCTCTGAAACGCTCATTTTTCACATAAGCCACTTTTCAGCGCTAAAACAGCCTCCAATCGCTCTGAAACGCTCATTTTTGACATAAGCCACTTTTCAGCCTTAGGCGACTGTACAGTGCAAAAACAGGCTGCTCTCGCTCTGAAACGCTCATTTTTCACATAACCCACTTTTCACCCTTAATGAATGAAATTCCAGGTAAAAACTCCTTTGCCATGAAGAAGATCCAAATTCAACCAGTTCAGGCTAGTAAACCTGTTTGAAAGACCTTTTTTCAGTGAAATGCAGCTTAGTGCAAAAACAGGCTGCTCTCGCTCTGAAACGCTCATTTTTCACATAAGCCAGTTTTCAGCGCTAAAACAGCCTCCAATCGCTCTGAAACGCTCATTTTTCACATAAGCCACTTTTCAGCGCTAAAACAGCCTCCAATCGCTCTGAAACGCTCATTTTTCACATAAGCCACTTTTCAGCCTTCGGCGACTGTACAGTGCTAAAACAGGCTGCTCTCGCCCTGAAACGCTCATTTTTCACATAACCCACTTTTCACCCTTAATGAATTAAATTCCAGGTAAAAACTCCTTTGCCATGAAGAAGATCCAAATTCAACCAGTTCAGGCTAGTAAACCTGTTTGAAAGACCTTTTTTCAGTGAAATGCAGCTTAGTGCAAAAACAGGCTGCTCTCGCTCTGAAACGCTCATTTTTCACATAAGCCACTTTTCAGCGCTAAAACAGCCTCCAATCGCTCTGAAACGCTCATTTTTGACATAAGCCACTTTTCACCTTTAATGAATGAAATTCCAGGTAAAAACTCCTTTGCCATGAAGAAGATCCAAATTCAACCAGTTCAGGCTAGTAAACCTGTTTGAAAGACCTTTTTTCAGTGAAATGCAGCTTAGTGCAAAAACAGGCTGCTCTCGCCCTGAAATGCTCATTTTTCACATAAGCCACTTTTCAGCGCTAAAACAGCCTCCAATCGCTCTGAAACGCTCATTTTTCACATAACCCACTTTTCAGCCTTAATGAATTAAATTCCAGGTAAAAACTCCTTTGCCATGAAGAAGATCCAAATTCAACCAGTTCAGGCTAGTAAACCTGTTTGAAAGACCTTTTTTCAGTGAAATGCAGCTTAGTGCAAAAACAGACTGCTCTCGCTCTGAAACGCTCATTTTTCACATAAGCCACTTTTCAGCCTTCGGCGACTGTACAGTGCTAAGACAGCCTCCAATCGCTCTGAAACGCTCATTTTTCACACAACCCACTTTTCAGCCTTAATGAATTAAATTCCAGGTAAAAACTCATTTGCCATGAAGAAGATCCAAATTCAACCAGTTCAGGCTAGTAAACCTGTTTGAAAGACCTTTTTTCAGTGAAATGCAGCTTAGTGCAAAAACAGGCTGCTCTCGCTCTGAAACGCTCATTTTTCACATAAGCCACTTTTCAGCGCTAAAACAGCCTCCAATCGCTCTGAAACGCTCATTTTTGACATAAGCCACTTTTCACCTTTAATGAATGAAATTCCAGGTAAAAACTCCTTTGCCATGAAGAAGATCCAAATTCAACCAGTTCAGGCTAGTAAACCTGTTTGAAAGACCTTTTTTCAGTGAAATGCAGCTTAGTGCAAAAACAGACTGCTCTCGCTCTGAAACGCTCATTTTTCACATAAGCCACTTTTCAGCGCTAAAACAGCCTCCAATCGCTCTGAAACGCTCATTTTTGACATAAGCCACTTTTCACCTTTAATGAATGAAATTCCAGGTAAAAACTCCTTTGCCATGAAGAAGATCCAAATTCAACCAGTTCAGGCTAGTAAACCTGTTTGAAAGACCTTTTTTCAGTGAAATGCAGCTTAGTGCAAAAACAGGCTGCTCTCGCTCTGAAACGCTCATTTTTCACATAACGCACTTTTCAGCCTTCGGCGACTGTACAGTGCTAAAACAGCCTCCTATCGCTCTGAAACGCTCATTTTTGACATAAGCCACTTTTCAGCCTTAGGCGACTGTACAGTGCAAAAACAGGCTGCTCTCGCTCTGAAACGCTCATTTTTCACATAAGCCACTTTTCACCCTTAATGAATGAAATTCCAGGTAAAAACTCCTTTGCCATGAAGAAGATCCAAATTCAACCAGTTCAGGCTAGTAAACCTGTTTGAAAGACCTTTTTTCAGTGAAATGCAGCTTAGTGCAAAAACAGGCTGCTCTCGCTCTGAAACGCTCATTTTTCACATAAGCCAGTTTTCAGCGCTAAAACAGCCTCCAATCGCTCTGAAACGCTCATTTTTCACATAAGCCACTTTTCAGCGCTAAAACAGCCTCCAATCGCTCTGAAACGCTCATTTTTCACATAAGCCACTTTTCAGCCTTCGGCGACTGTACAGTGCTAAAACAGGCTGCTCTCGCTCTGAAACGCTCATTTTTCACATAAGCCACTTTTCAGCGCTAAAACAGCCTCCAATCGCTCTGAAACGCTCATTTTTGACATAAGCCACTTTTCACCTTTAATGAATGAAATTCCAGGTAAAAACTCCTTTGCCATGAAGAAGATCCAAATTCAACCAGTTCAGGCTAGTAAACCTGTTTGAAAGACCTTTTTTCAGTGAAATGCAGCTTAGTGCAAAAACAGGCTGCTCTCGCTCTGAAACGCTCATTTTTCACATAAGCCACTTTTCAGCGCTAAAACAGCCTCCAATCGCTCTGAAACGCTCATTTTTGACATAAGCCACTTTTCACCTTTAATGAATGAAATTCCAGGTAAAAACTCCTTTGCCATGAAGAAGATCCAAATTCAACCAGTTCAGGCTAGTAAACCTGTTTGAAAGACCTTTTTTCAGTGAAATGCAGCTTAGTGCAAAAACAGACTGCTCTCGCTCTGAAACGCTCATTTTTCACATAAGCCACTTTTCAGCGCTAAAACAGCCTCCAATCGCTCTGAAACGCTCATTTTTGACATAAGCCACTTTTCACCTTTAATGAATGAAATTCCAGGTAAAAACTCCTTTGCCATGAAGAAGATCCAAATTCAACCAGTTCAGGCTAGTAAACCTGTTTGAAAGACCTTTTTTCAGTGAAATGCAGCTTAGTGCAAAAACAGGCTGCTCTCGCTCTGAAACGCTCATTTTTCACATAACGCACTTTTCAGCCTTCGGCGACTGTACAGTGCTAAAACAGCCTCCTATCGCTCTGAAACGCTCATTTTTGACATAAGCCACTTTTCAGCCTTAGGCGACTGTACAGTGCAAAAACAGGCTGCTCTCGCTCTGAAACGCTCATTTTTCACATAAGCCACTTTTCACCCTTAATGAATGAAATTCCAGGTAAAAACTCCTTTGCCATGAAGAAGATCCAAATTCAACCAGTTCAGGCTAGTAAACCTGTTTGAAAGACCTTTTTTCAGTGAAATGCAGCTTAGTGCAAAAACAGGCTGCTCTCGCTCTGAAACGCTCATTTTTCACATAAGCCAGTTTTCAGCGCTAAAACAGCCTCCAATCGCTCTGAAACGCTCATTTTTCACATAAGCCACTTTTCAGCGCTAAAACAGCCTCCAATCGCTCTGAAACGCTCATTTTTCACATAAGCCACTTTTCAGCCTTCGGCGACTGTACAGTGCTAAAACAGGCTGCTCTCGCTCTGAAACGCTCATTTTTCACATAAGCCACTTTTCAGCGCTAAAACAGCCTCCAATCGCTCTGAAACGCTCATTTTTGACATAAGCCACTTTTCACCTTTAATGAATGAAATTCCAGGTAAAAACTCCTTTGCCATGAAGAAGATCCAAATTCAACCAGTTCAGGCTAGTAAACCTGTTTGAAAGACCTTTTTTCAGTGAAATGCAGCTTAGTGCAAAAACAGGCTGCTCTCGCTCTGAAACGCTCATTTTTCACATAAGCCACTTTTCAGCCTTAGGCGACTGTACAGTGCAAAAACAGGCTGCTCTCGCTCTGAAACGCTCATTTTTCACATAACCCACTTTTCAGCGCTAAAACAGCCTCCAATCGCTCTGAAACGCTCATTTTTCACATAACCCACTTTTCAGCCTTAATGAATTAAATTCCAGGTAAAAACTCATTTGCCATGAAGAAGATCCAAATTCAACCAGTTCAGGCTAGTAAACCTGTTTGAAAGACCTTTTTTCAGTGAAATGCAGCTTAGTGCAAAAACAGACTGCTCTCGCTCTGAAACGCTCATTTTTCACATAAGCCACTTTTCAGCCTTCGGCGACTGTACAGTGCTAAAACAGCCTCCAATCGCTCTGAAACGCTCATTTTTCACATAACCCACTTTTCAGCCTTAATGAATTAAATTCCAGGTAAAAACTCATTTGCCATGAAGAAGATCCAAATTCAACCAGTTCAGGCTAGTAAACCTGTTTGAAAGACCTTTTTTCAGTGAAATGCAGCTTAGTGCAAAAACAGGCTGCTCTCGCTCTGAAACGCTCATTTTTCACATAAGCCACTTTTCAGCCTTCGGCGACTGTACAGTGCAAAAACAGGCTGCTCTCGCTCTGAAACGCTCATTTTTCACATAACCCACTTTTCACCCTTAATGAATTAAATTCCAGGTAAAAACTCCTTTGCCATGAAGAAGATCCAAATTCAACCAGTTCAGGCTAGTAAACCTGTTTGAAAGACCTTTTTTCAGTGAAATGCAGCTTAGTGCAAAAACAGGCTGCTCTCGCTCTGAAACGCTCATTTTTCACATAAGCCACTTTTCAGCGCTAAAACAGCCTCCAATCGCTCTGAAACGCTCATTTTTGACATAAGCCACTTTTCACCTTTAATGAATGAAATTCCAGGTAAAAACTCCTTTGCCATGAAGAAGATCCAAATTCAACCAGTTCAGGCTAGTAAACCTGTTTGAAAGACCTTTTTTCAGTGAAATGCAGCTTAGTGCAAAAACAGGCTGCTCTCGCTCTGAAACGCTCATTTTTCACATAAGCCACTTTTCAGCGCTAAAACAGCCTCCAATCGCTCTGAAACGCTCATTTTTGACATAAGCCACTTTTCAGCCTTAGGCGACTGTACAGTGCAAAAACAGGCTGCTCTCGCTCTGAAACGCTCATTTTTCACATAACCCACTTTTCACCCTTAATGAATGAAATTCCAGGTAAAAACTCCTTTGCCATGAAGAAGATCCAAATTCAACCAGTTCAGGCTAGTAAACCTGTTTGAAAGACCTTTTTTCAGTGAAATGCAGCTTAGTGCAAAAACAGGCTGCTCTCGCTCTGAAACGCTCATTTTTCACATAAGCCAGTTTTCAGCGCTAAAACAGCCTCCAATCGCTCTGAAACGCTCATTTTTCACATAAGCCACTTTTCAGCGCTAAAACAGCCTCCAATCGCTCTGAAACGCTCATTTTTCACATAAGCCACTTTTCAGCCTTCGGCGACTGTACAGTGCTAAAACAGGCTGCTCTCGCTCTGAAACGCTCATTTTTCACATAACCCACTTTTCACCCTTAATGAATTAAATTCCAGGTAAAAACTCCTTTGCCATGAAGAAGATCCAAATTCAACCAGTTCAGGCTAGTAAACCTGTTTGAAAGACCTTTTTTCAGTGAAATGCAGCTTAGTGCAAAAACAGGCTGCTCTCGCTCTGAAACGCTCATTTTTCACATAAGCCACTTTTCAGCGCTAAAACAGCCTCCAATCGCTCTGAAACGCTCATTTTTGACATAAGCCACTTTTCACCTTTAATGAATGAAATTCCAGGTAAAAACTCCTTTGCCATGAAGAAGATCCAAATTCAACCAGTTCAGGCTAGTAAACCTGTTTGAAAGACCTTTTTTCAGTGAAATGCAGCTTAGTGCAAAAACAGGCTGCTCTCGCCCTGAAATGCTCATTTTTCACATAAGCCACTTTTCAGCGCTAAAACAGCCTCCAATCGCTCTGAAACGCTCATTTTTCACATAACCCACTTTTCAGCCTTAATGAATTAAATTCCAGGTAAAAACTCCTTTGCCATGAAGAAGATCCAAATTCAACCAGTTCAGGCTAGTAAACCTGTTTGAAAGACCTTTTTTCAGTGAAATGCAGCTTAGTGCAAAAACAGACTGCTCTCGCTCTGAAACGCTCATTTTTCACATAAGCCACTTTTCAGCCTTCGGCGACTGTACAGTGCTAAGACAGCCTCCAATCGCTCTGAAACGCTCATTTTTCACATAACCCACTTTTCAGCCTTAATGAATTAAATTCCAGGTAAAAACTCATTTGCCATGAAGAAGATCCAAATTCAACCAGTTCAGGCTAGTAAACCTGTTTGAAAGACCTTTTTTCAGTGAAATGCAGCTTAGTGCAAAAACAGGCTGCTCTCGCTCTGAAACGCTCATTTTTCACATAAGCCACTTTTCAGCGCTAAAACAGCCTCCAATCGCTCTGAAACGCTCATTTTTGACATAAGCCACTTTTCACCTTTAATGAATGAAATTCCAGGTAAAAACTCCTTTGCCATGAAGAAGATCCAAATTCAACCAGTTCAGGCTAGTAAACCTGTTTGAAAGACCTTTTTTCAGTGAAATGCAGCTTAGTGCAAAAACAGGCTGCTCTCGCTCTGAAACGCTCATTTTTCACATAAGCCACTTTTCAGCGCTAAAACAGCCTCCAATCGCTCTGAAACGCTCATTTTTGACATAAGCCACTTTTCAGCGCTAAAACAGCCTCCAATCGCTCTGAAACGCTCATTTTTCACATAAGCCACTTTTCACCCTTAATGAATGAAATTCCAGGTATAAACTCCTTTGCCATGAAGAAGATCCAAATTCAACCAGTTCAGGCTAGTAAACCTGTTTGAAAGACCTTTTTTCAGTGAAATGCAGCTTAGTGCAATAACAGGCTGCTCTCGCTCTGAAACGCTCATTTTTCACATAAGCCACTTTTCAGCGCTAAAACAGCCTCCAATCGCTCTGAAACGCTCATTTTTGACATAAGCCACTTTTCACCTTTAATGAATGAAATTCCAGGTAAAAACTCCTTTGCCATGAAGAAGATCCAAATTCAACCAGTTCAGGCTAGTAAACCTGTTTGAAAGACCTTTTTTCAGTGAAATGCAGCTTAGTGCAAAAACAGGCTGCTCTCGCTCTGAAACGCTCATTTTTCACATAACGCACTTTTCAGCCTTCGGCGACTGTACAGTGCTAAAACAGCCTCCTATCGCTCTGAAACGCTCATTTTTGACATAAGCCACTTTTCAGCCTTAGGCGACTGTACAGTGCAAAAACAGGCTGCTCTCGCTCTGAAACGCTCATTTTTCACATAAGCCACTTTTCACCCTTAATGAATGAAATTCCAGGTAAAAACTCCTTTGCCATGAAGAAGATCCAAATTCAACCAGTTCAGGCTAGTAAACCTGTTTGAAAGACCTTTTTTCAGTGAAATGCAGCTTAGTGCAAAAACAGGCTGCTCTCGCTCTGAAACGCTCATTTTTCACATAAGCCAGTTTTCAGCGCTAAAACAGCCTCCAATCGCTCTGAAACGCTCATTTTTCACATAAGCCACTTTTCAGCGCTAAAACAGCCTCCAATCGCTCTGAAACGCTCATTTTTCACATAAGCCACTTTTCAGCCTTCGGCGACTGTACAGTGCTAAAACAGGCTGCTCTCGCTCTGAAACGCTCATTTTTCACATAACCCACTTTTCACCCTTAATGAATGAAATTCCAGGTATAAACTCCTTTGCCATGAAGAAGATCCAAATTCAACCAGTTCAGGCTAGTAAACCTGTTTGAAAGACCTTTTTTCAGTGAAATGCAGCTTAGTGCAATAACAGGCTGCTCTCGCTCTGAAACGCTCATTTTTCACATAAGCCACTTTTCAGCGCTAAAACAGCCTCCAATCGCTCTGAAACGCTCATTTTTGACATAAGCCACTTTTCACCTTTAATGAATGAAATTCCAGGTAAAAACTCCTTTGCCATGAAGAAGATCCAAATTCAACCAGTTCAGGCTAGTAAACCTGTTTGAAAGACCTTTTTTCAGTGAAATGCAGCTTAGTGCAAAAACAGGCTGCTCTCGCTCTGAAACGCTCATTTTTCACATAACGCACTTTTCAGCCTTCGGCGAGTGTACAGTGCTAAAACAGCCTCCTATCGCTCTGAAACACTCATTTTTTACATAAGCCACTTTTCAGCCTTAGGCGACTGTACAGTGCAAAAACAGGCTGCTCTCGCTCTGAAACGCTCATTTTTCACATAAGCCACTTTTCACCCTTAATGAATGAAATTCCAGGTAAAAACTCCTTTGCCATGAAGAAGATCCAAATTCAACCAGTTCAGGCTAGTAAACCTGTTTGAAAGACCTTTTTTCAGTGAAATGCAGCTTAGTGCAAAAACAGGCTGCTCTCGCTCTGAAACGCTCATTTTTCACATAAGCCAGTTTTCAGCGCTAAAACAGCCTCCAATCGCTCTGAAACGCTCATTTTTCACATAAGCCACTTTTCAGCGCTAAAACAGCCTCCAATCGCTCTGAAACGCTCATTTTTCACATAAGCCACTTTTCAGCCTTCGGCGACTGTACAGTGCTAAAACAGGCTGCTCTCGCTCTGAAACGCTCATTTTTCACATAACCCACTTTTCACCCTTAATGAATTAAATTCCAGGTAAAAACTCCTTTGCCATGAAGAAGATCCAAATTCAACCAGTTCAGGCTAGTAAACCTGTTTGAAAGACCTTTTTTCAGTGAAATGCAGCTTAGTGCAAAAACAGGCTGCTCTCGCTCTGAAACGCTCATTTTTCACATAAGCCACTTTTCAGCCTTAGGCGACTGTACAGTGCAAAAACAGGCTGCTCTCGCTCTGAAACGCTCATTTTTCACATAAGCCACTTTTCACCCTTAATGAATGAAATTCCAGGTAAAAACTCCTTTGCCATGAAGAAGATCCAAATTCAACCAGTTCAGGCTAGTAAACCTGTTTGAAAGACCTTTTTTCAGTGAAATGCAGCTTAGTGCAATAACAGGCTGCTCTCGCTCTGAAACGCTCATTTTTCACATAAGCCACTTTTCAGCGCTAAAACAGCCTCCAATCGCTCTGAAACGCTCATTTTTGACATAAGCCACTTTTCACCTTTAATGAATGAAATTCCAGGTAAAAACTCCTTTGCCATGAAGAAGATCCAAATTCAACCAGTTCAGGCTAGTAAACCTGTTTGAAAGACCTTTTTTCAGTGAAATGCAGCTTAGTGCAAAAACAGGCTGCTCTCGCTCTGAAACGCTCATTTTTCACATAACGCACTTTTCAGCCTTAGGCGACTGTACAGTGCAAAAACAGGCTGCTCTCGCTCTGAAACGCTCATTTTTCACATAACCCACTTTTCACCCTTAATGAATTAAATTCCAGGTAAAAACTCCTTTGCCATGAAGAAGATCCAAATTCAACCAGTTCAGGCTAGTAAACCTGTTTGAAAGACCTTTTTTCAGTGAAATGCAGCTTAGTGCAAAACAGGCTGGTCTCGCTCTGAAATGCTCATTTTTCACATAAGCCACTTTTCAGCGCTAAAACAGCCTCCAATCGCTCTGAAACGCTCATTTTTCACATAACCCACTTTTCAGCCTTAATGAATGAAATTCCAGGTAAAAACTCATTTGCCATGAAGAAGATCCAAATTCAACCAGTTCAGGCTAGTAAACCTGTTTGAAAGACCTTTTTTCAGTGAAATGCAGCTTAGTGCAAAAACAGACTGCTCTCGCTCTGAAACGCTCATTTTTCACATAAGCCACTTTTCAGCGCTAAAACAGCCTCCAATCGCTCTGAAACGCTCATTTTTGACATAAGCCACTTTTCACCTTTAATGAATGAAATTCCAGGTAAAAACTCCTTTGCCATGAAGAAGATCCAAATTCAACCAGTTCAGGCTAGTAAACCTGTTTGAAAGACCTTTTTTCAGTGAAATGCAGCTTAGTGCAAAAACAGGCTGCTCTCGCTCTGAAACGCTCATTTTTCACATAAGCCACTTTTCAGCGCTAAAACAGCCTCCAATCGCTCTGAAACGCTCATTTTTGACATAAGCCACTTTTCACCTTTAATGAATGAAATTCCAGGTAAAAACTCCTTTGCCATGAAGAAGATCCAAATTCAACCAGTTCAGGCTAGTAAACCTGTTTGAAAGACCTTTTTTCAGTGAAATGCAGCTTAGTGCAAAAACAGGCTGCTCTCGCTCTGAAACGCTCATTTTTCACATAAGCCAGTTTTCAGCGCTAAAACAGCCTCCAATCGCTCTGAAACGCTCATTTTTCACATAAGCCACTTTTCAGCGCTAAAACAGCCTCCAATCGCTCTGAAACGCTCATTTTTCACATAAGCCACTTTTCAGCCTTCGGCGACTGTACAGTGCTAAAACAGGCTGCTCTCCCTCTGAAACGCTCATTTTTCACATAACCCACTTTTCACCCTTAATGAATTAAATTCCAGGTAAAAACTCCTTTGCCATGAAGAAGATCCAAATTCAACCAGTTCAGGCTAGTAAACCTGTTTGAAAGACCTTTTTTCAGTGAAATGCAGCTTAGTGCAAAAACAGGCTGCTCTCGCTCTGAAACGCTCATTTTTCACATAAGCCACTTTTCAGCGCTAAAACAGCCTCCAATCGCTCTGAAACGCTCATTTTTGACATAAGCCACTTTTCACCTTTAATGAATGAAATTCCAGGTAAAAACTCCTTTGCCATGAAGAAGATCCAAATTCAACCAGTTCAGGCTAGTAAACCTGTTTGAAAGACCTTTTTTCAGTGAAATGCAGCTTAGTGCAAAAACAGACTGCTCTCGCTCTGAAACGCTCATTTTTCACATAAGCCACTTTTCAGCGCTAAAACAGCCTCCAATCGCTCTGAAACGCTCATTTTTGACATAAGCCACTTTTCACCTTTAATGAATGAAATTCCAGGTAAAAACACCTTTGCCATGAAGAAGATCCAAATTCAACCAGTTCAGGCTAGTAAACCTGTTTGAAAGACCTTTTTTCATGTGAAATGCAGCTTAGTGCAAAAACAGGCTGCTCTCGCTCTGAAACGCTCATTTTTCACATAAGCCACTTTTCAGCCTTAGGCGACTGTACAGTGCAAAAACAGGCTGCTCTCGCTCTGAAACGCTCATTTTTCACATAAGCCACTTTTCACCCTTAATGAATGAAATTCCAGGTAAAAACTCCTTTGCCATGAAGAAGATCCAAATTCAACCAGTTCAGGCTAGTAAACCTGTTTGAAAGACCTTTTTTCAGTGAAATGCAGCTTAGTGCAAAACAGCCTCCAATCGCTCTGAAACGCTCATTTTTCACATAAGCCACTTTTCAGCGCTAAAACAGCCTCCAATCGCTCTGAAACGCTCATTTTTCACATAAGCCACTTTTCAGCCTTCGGCGACTGTACAGTGCTAAAACAGGCTGCTCTCGCTCTGAAACGCTCATTTTTCACATAACCCACTTTTCACCCTTAATGAATTAAATTCCAGGTAAAAACTCCTTTGCCATGAAGAAGATCCAAATTCAACCAGTTCAGGCTAGTAAACCTGTTTGAAAGACCTTTTTGCAGTGAAATGCAGCTTAGTGCAAAAACAGACTGCTCTCGCTCTGAAACGCTCATTTTTCACATAAGCCACTTTTCAGCGCTAAAAACAGCCTCCAATCGCTCTGAAACGCTCATTTTTGACATAAGCCACTTTTCACCTTTAATGAATGAAATTCCAGGTAAAAACTCCTTTGCCATGAAGAAGATCCAAATTCAACCAGTTCAGGCTAGTAAACCTGTTTGAAAGACCTTTTTTCAGTGAAATGCAGCTTAGTGCAAAAACAGGCTGCTCTCGCTCTGAAACGCTCATTTTTCACATAAGCCACTTTTCAGCCTTAGGCGACTGTACAGTGCAAAAACAGGCTGCTCTCGCTCTGAAACGCTCATTTTTCACATAAGCCACTTTTCACCCTTAATGAATGAAATTCCAGGTATAAACTCCTTTGCCATGAAGAAGATCCAAATTCAACCAGTTCAGGCTAGTAAACCTGTTTGAAAGACCTTTTTTCAGTGAAATGCAGCTTAGTGCAATAACAGGCTGCTCTCGCTCTGAAACGCTCATTTTTCACATAAGCCACTTTTCAGCGCTAAAACAGCCTCCAATCGCTCTGAAACGCTCATTTTTGACATAAGCCACTTTTCACCTTTAATGAATGAAATTCCAGGTAAAAACTCCTTTGCCATGAAGAAGATCCAAATTCAACCAGTTCAGGCTAGTAAACCTGTTTGAAAGACCTTTTTTCAGTGAAATGCAGCTTAGTGCAAAAACAGGCTGCTCTCGCTCTGAAACGCTCATTTTTCACATAACGCACTTTTCAGCCTTCGGCGACTGTACAGTGCTAAAACAGCCTCCTATCGCTCTGAAACGCTCATTTTTGACATAAGCCACTTTTCAGCCTTAGGCGACTGTACAGTGCAAAAACAGGCTGCTCTCGCTCTGAAACGCTCATTTTTCACATAAGCCACTTTTCACCCTTAATGAATGAAATTCCAGGTAAAAACTCCTTTGCCATGAAGAAGATCCAAATTCAACCAGTTCAGGCTAGTAAACCTGTTTGAAAGACCTTTTTTCAGTGAAATGCAGCTTAGTGCAAAAACAGGCTGCTCTCGCTCTGAAACGCTCATTTTTCACATAAGCCAGTTTTCAGCGCTAAAACAGCCTCCAATCGCTCTGAAACGCTCATTTTTCACATAAGCCACTTTTCAGCGCTAAAACAGCCTCCAATCGCTCTGAAACGCTCATTTTTCACATAAGCCACTTTTCAGCCTTCGGCGACTGTACAGTGCTAAAACAGGCTGCTCTCGCTCTGAAACGCTCATTTTTCACATAACCCACTTTTCACCCTTAATGAATTAAATTCCAGGTAAAAACTCCTTTGCCATGAAGAAGATCCAAATTCAACCAGTTCAGGCTAGTAAACCTGTTTGAAAGACCTTTTTTCAGTGAAATGCAGCTTAGTGCAAAAACAGGCTGCTCTCGCTCTGAAACGCTCATTTTTCACATAAGCCACTTTTCAGCCTTAGGCGACTGTACAGTGCAAAAACAGGCTGCTCTCGCTCTGAAACGCTCATTTTTCACATAAGCCACTTTTCACCCTTAATGAATGAAATTCCAGGTAAAAACTCCTTTGCCATGAAGAAGATCCAAATTCAACCAGTTCAGGCTAGTAAACCTGTTTGAAAGACCTTTTTTCAGTGAAATGCAGCTTAGTGCAATAACAGGCTGCTCTCGCTCTGAAACGCTCATTTTTCACATAAGCCACTTTTCAGCGCTAAAACAGCCTCCAATCGCTCTGAAACGCTCATTTTTGACATAAGCCACTTTTCACCTTTAATGAATGAAATTCCAGGTAAAAACTCCTTTGCCATGAAGAAGATCCAAATTCAACCAGTTCAGGCTAGTAAACCTGTTTGAAAGACCTTTTTTCAGTGAAATGCAGCTTAGTGCAAAAACAGGCTGCTCTCGCTCTGAAACGCTCATTTTTCACATAACGCACTTTTCAGCCTTCGGCGACTGTACAGTGCTAAAACAGCCTCCTATCGCTCTGAAACGCTCATTTTTGACATAAGCCACTTTTCAGCCTTAGGCGACTGTACAGTGCAAAAACAGGCTGCTCTCGCTCTGAAACGCTCATTTTTCACATAAGCCAC
>NW_028175141.1:0-64892 GCF_965226575.1 Pagrus pagrus | reverse complement strand
TTGGACCGATTGACTCGAAATTTCTCCCAGATGTGGCCCTATACTGGCTGAACGAGACACAGCAGTCCGCATTGGATTCGGGTGGAATTTGGATTTTTGGTGAATATTTTAATGAAAAAAGTCGCCTTTTTCATGAAAACGTCGGGCGATTTTTTCAATAGCTTCCAGGTCTTTGGACCGATTGACTCGAAATTTCTCCCAGATGTGGCCCTATACTGGCTGAACGAGACACAGCAGTCCGCATTGGATTCGGGTGGAATTTGGATTTATTGGTGAATATTTTAATGAAAAAAGTCGCCTTTTTCATGAAAACGTCGGGCGATTTTTTCAATAGCTTCCAGGTCTTTGGACCGATTGACTCGAAATTTCTCCCAGATGTGGCCCTATACTGGCTGAACGAGACACAGCAGTCCGCATTGGATTCGGGTGGAATTTGGATTTTTTGGTGAATATTTTAGTGAGAGGGACAATGTTTCATGAGGCTGGCTTAAGGCTGGGGCTAGGGTTAGGGTTAGGTTTAGGGTTACGGGGCTAGGGTTAGGGTTATGGGGCTAGGGTTAGGGTTACGGTCGTCTTTTGACCGATTGACTCGAAATTGAACACAAATGTTCTCCATACTGGCGAAAGAAAGACCAGCAGTTTTTATTGATTTTTAGTGAAATTTGGATTTTTGGTGAATATTTTAATGAAAAAAGTCGCCTTTTTCATGAAAACGTCGGGCGATTTTTTCAATAGCTTCCAGGTCCTTTGGACCGATTGACTCGAAATTTCTCCCAGATGTGGCCCTATACTGGCTGAACGAGACACAGCAGTCCGCATTGGATTCGGGTGGAATTTGGATTTTTGGTGAATATTTTAATGAAAAAAGTCGCCTTTTTCATGAAAACGTCGGGCGATTTTTTCAATAGCTTCCAGGTCCTTTGGACCGATTGACTCGAAATTTCTCCCAGATGTGGCCCTATACTGGCTGAACGAGACACAGCAGTCCGCATTGGATTCGGGTGGAATTTGGATTTTTGGTGAATATTTTAATGAAAAAAGTCGCCTTTTTCATGAAAACGTCGGGCGATTTTTTCAATAGCTTCCAGGTCTTTGGACCGATTGACTCGAAATTTCTCCCAGATGTGGCCCTATACTGGCTGAACGAGACACAGCAGTCCGCATTGGATTCGGGTGGAATTTGGATTTTTGGTGAATATTTTAGTGAGAGGGACAATGTTTCATGAGGCTGGCTTAAGGCTGGGGCTAGGGTTAGGGTTAGGTTTAGGGTTACGGGGCTAGGGTTAGGGTTATGGGGCTAGGGTTAGGGTTACGGTCGTCTTTTGACCGATTGACTCGAAATTGAACACAAATGTTCTCCATACTGGCGAAAGAAAGACCAGCAGTTTTTATTGATTTTTAGTGAAATTTGGATTTTTGGTGAATATTTTAATGAAAAAAGTCGCCTTTTTCATGAAAACGTCGGGCGATTTTTTCAATAGCTTCCAGGTCTTTGGACCGATTGACTCGAAATTTCTCCCAGATGTGGCCCTATACTGGCTGAACGAGACACAGCAGTCCGCATTGGATTCGGGTGGAATTTGGATTTTTGGTGAATATTTTAATGAAAAAAGTCGCCTTTTTCATGAAAAACGTCGGGCGATTTTTTCAATAGCTTCCAGGTCTTTGGACCGATTGACTCGAAATTTCTCCCAGATGTGGCCCCTATACTGGCTGAACGAGGACACAGCAGTCCGCATTGGATTCGGGTGGAATTTGGATTTTTGGTGAATATTTTAATGAAAAAAGTCGCCTTTTTCATGAAAACGTCGGGCGATTTTTTCAATAGCTTCCAGGTCTTTGGACCGATTGACTCGAAATTTCTCCCAGATGTGGCCCTATACTGGCTGAACGAGACACAGCAGTCCGCAATTGGATTCGGGTGGAATTTGGATTTTTGGTGAATATTTTAATGAAAAAAGTCGCCTTTTTCATGAAAACGTCGGGCGATTTTTTTCAATAGCTTCCAGGTCTTTGGACCGATTGACTCGAAATTTCTCCCAGATGTGGCCCTATACTGGCTGAACGAGACACAGCAGTCCGCATTGGATTCGGGTGGAATTTGGATTTTTGGTGAATATTTTAATGAAAAAAGTCGCCTTTTTCATGAAAACGTCGGGCGATTTTTTCAATAGCTTCCAGGTCTTTGGGACCGATTGACTCGAAATTTCTCCCAGATGTGGCCCTATACTGGCTGAACGAGACACAGCAGTCCGCATTGGATTCGGGTGGAATTTGGATTTTTTGGTGAATATTTTAATGAAAAAAAGTCGCCTTTTTCATGAAAACGTCGGGCGATTTTTTCAATAGCTTCCAGGTCTTTGGACCGATTGACTCGAAATTTCTCCCAGATGTGGCCCTATACTGGCTGAACGAGACACAGCAGTCCGCATTGGATTCGGGGTGGAATTTGGATTTTTGGTGAATATTTTAATGAAAAAAGTCGCCTTTTTCATGAAAAACGTCGGGCGATTTTTTTCAATAGCTTCCAGGTCTTTGGACCGATTGACTCGAAATTTCTCCCAGATGTGGCCCTATACTGGCTGAACGAGGACACAGCAGTCCGCATTGGATTCGGGTGGAATTTGGATTTTTGGTGAATATTTTAATGAAAAAAGTCGCCTTTTTCATGAAAACGTCGGGCGATTTTTTCAATAGCTTCCAGGTCTTTGGACCGATTGACTCGAAATTTCTCCCAGATGTGGCCCTATACTGGCTGAACGAGACACAGCAGTCCGCATTGGATTCGGGTGGAATTTGGATTTTTGGTGAATATTTTAGTGAGAGGGACAATGTTTCATGAGGCTGGCTTAAGGCTGGGGCTAGGGTTAGGGTTAGGTTTAGGGTTACGGGGCTAGGGTTAGGGTTATGGGGCTAGGGTTAGGGTTACGGTCGTCTTTTGACCGATTGACTCGAAATTGAACACAAATGTTTCTCCATACTGGCGAAAGAAAGACCAGCAGTTTTTATTGATTTTTAGTGAAATTTGGATTTTTGGTGAATATTTTAATGAAAAAAGTCGCCTTTTTCATGAAAACGTCGGGCGATTTTTTCAATAGCTTCCAGGTCTTTGGACCGATTGACTCGAAATTTCTCCCAGATGTGGCCCTATACTGGCTGAACGAGACACAGCAGTCCGCATTGGATTCGGGTGGAATTTGGATTTTTGGTGAATATTTTAATGAAAAAAGTCGCCTTTTTCATGAAAACGTCGGGCGATTTTTTCAATAGCTTCCAGGTCTTTGGACCGATTGACTCGAAATTTCTCCCAGATGTGGCCCTATACTGGCTGAACGAGACACAGCAGTCCGCATTGGATTCGGGTGGAATTTGGATTTTTGGTGAATATTTTAATGAAAAAAGTCGCCTTTTTCATGAAAACGTCGGGCGATTTTTTTCAATAGCTTCCAGGTCTTTGGACCGATTGACTCGAAATTTCTCCCAGATGTGGCCCTATACTGGCTGAACGAGACACAGCAGTCCGCATTGGATTCGGGTGGAATTTGGATTTTTGGTGAATATTTTAGTGAGAGGGACAATGTTTCATGAGGCTGGCTTAAGGCTGGGGCTAGGGTTAGGGTTAGGGTTACGGGGCTAGGGTTAGGGTTATGGGGCTAGGGTTAGGGTTACGGTCGTCTTTTGACCGATTGACTCGAAATTGAACACAAATGTTCTCCATACTGGCGAAAGAAAGACCAGCAGTTTTTATTGATTTTTAGTGAAATTTGGATTTTTGGTGAATATTTTAATGAAAAAAGTCGCCTTTTTCATGAAAACGTCGGGCGATTTTTTTCAATAGCTTCCAGGTCTTTGGACCGATTGACTCGAAATTTCTCCCAGATGTGGCCCTATACTGGCTGAACGAGACACAGCAGTCCGCATTGGATTCGGGTGGAATTTGGATTTTTTGGTGAATATTTTAGTGAGAGGGACAATGTTTCATGAGGCTGGCTTAAGGCTGGGGCTAGGGTTAGGGTTAGGGTTACGGGGCTAGGGTTAGGGGGCTAGGGTTAGGGTTACGGTCGTCTTTTGACCGATTGACTCGAAAATTGAACACAAATGTTCTCCATACTGGCGAAAGAAAGACCAGCAGTTTTTATTGATTTTTAGTGAAATTTGGATTTTTGGTGAATATTTTAATGAAAAAAGTCGCCTTTTTCATGAAAACGTCGGGCGATTTTTTCAATAGCTTCCAGGTCTTTGGACCGATTGACTCGAAATTTCTCCCAGATGTGGCCCTATACTGGCTGAACGAGACACAGCAGTTCGCATTGGATTCGGGTGGAATTTGGATTTTTGGTGAATATTTTAATGAAAAAAGTCGCCTTTTTCATGAAAACGTCGGGCGATTTTTTCAATAGCTTCCAGGTCTTTGGACCGATTGACTCGAAATTTCTCCCAGATGTGGCCCTATACTGGCTGAACGAGACACAGCAGTCCGCATTGGATTCGGGTGGAATTTGGATTTTTGGTGAATATTTTAATGAAAAAAGTCGCCTTTTTCATGAAAACGTCGGGCGATTTTTTCAATAGCTTCCAGGTCTTTGGACCGATTGACTCGAAATTTCTCCCAGATGTGGCCCTATACTGGCTGAACGAGACACAGCAGTCCGCATTGGATTCGGGTGGAATTTGGATTTTTGGTGAATATTTTAGTGAGAGGGACAATGTTTCATGAGGCTGGCTTAAGGCTGGGGCTAGGGTTAGGGTTAGGGTTACGGGGCTAGGGTTAGGGTTATGGGGCTAGGGTTAGGGTTACGGTCGTCTTTTGACCGATTGACTCGAAATTGAACACAAATGTTCTCCATACTGGCGAAAGAAAGACCAGCAGTTTTTATTGATTTTTAGTGAAATTTGGATTTTTGGTGAATATTTTAATGAAAAAAGTCGCCTTTTTCATGAAAACGTCGGGCGATTTTTTCAATAGCTTCCAGGTCTTTGGACCGATTGACTCGAAATTTCTCCCAGATGTGGCCCTATACTGGCTGAACGAGGACACAGCAGTCCGCATTGGATTCGGGTGGAATTTGGATTTTTGGTGAATATTTTAATGAAAAAAGTCGCCTTTTTCATGAAAACGTCGGGCGATTTTTTCAATAGCTTCCAGGTCTTTGGACCGATTGACTCGAAATTTCTCCCAGATGTGGCCCTATACTGGCTGAACGAGACACAGCAGTCCGCATTGGATTCGGGTGGAATTTGGATTTTTGGTGAATATTTTAATGAAAAAAGTCGCCTTTTTCATGAAAACGTCGGGCGATTTTTTCAATAGCTTCCAGGTCTTTGGACCGATTGACTCGAAATTTCTCCCAGATGTGGCCCTATACTGGCTGAACGAGACACAGCAGTCCGCATTGGATTCGGGTGGAATTTGGATTTTTGGTGAATATTTTAATGAAAAAAGTCGCCTTTTTCATGAAAACGTCGGGCGATTTTTTCAATAGCTTCCAGGTCTTTGGACCGATTGACTCGAAATTTCTCCCAGATGTGGCCCTATACTGGCTGAACGAGACACAGCAGTCCGCATTGGATTCGGGTGGAATTTGGATTTTTTGGTGAATATTTTAGTGAGAGGGACAATGTTTCATGAGGCTGGCTTAAGGCTGGGGCTAGGGTTAGGGTTAGGTTTAGGGTTACGGGGCTAGGGTTAGGGTTATGGGGCTAGGGTTAGGGTTACGGTCGTCTTTTGACCGATTGACTCGAAATTGAACACAAATGTTCTCCATACTGGCGAAAGAAAGACCAGCAGTTTTTATTGATTTTTAGTGAAATTTGGATTTTTGGTGAATATTT
The DNA here is from genome assembly GCF_965226575.1 of Pagrus pagrus. Lineage (NCBI taxonomy): Eukaryota > Metazoa > Chordata > Actinopteri > Spariformes > Sparidae > Pagrus > Pagrus pagrus. The sequence goes on along the minus strand of NW_028175141.1, from coordinate 59,060 downwards.
TAATGAAAAAAGTCGCCTTTTTCATGAAAACGTCGGGCGATTTTTTCAATAGCTTCCAGGTCTTTGGACCGATTGACTCGAAATTTCTCCCAGATGTGGCCCTATACTGGCTGAACGAGACACAGCAGTCCGCATTGGATTCGGGTGGAATTTGGATTTTTGGTGAATATTTTAATGAAAAAAGTCGCCCTTTTTCATGAAAACGTCGGGCGATTTTTTCAATAGCTTCCAGGTCTTTGGACCGATTGACTCGAAATTTCTCCCAGATGTGGCCCTATACTGGCTGAACGAGACACAGCAGTCCGCATTGGATTCGGGTGGAATTTGGATTTTTGGTGAATATTTTAATGAAAAAAGTCGCCTTTTTCATGAAAACGTCGGGCGATTTTTTCAATAGCTTCCAGGTCTTTGGACCGATTGACTCGAAATTTCTCCCAGATGTGGCCCTATACTGGCTGAACGAGACACAGCAGTCCGCATTGGATTCGGGTGGAATTTGGATTTTTGGTGAATATTTTAGTGAGAGGGACAATGTTTCATGAGGCTGGCTTAAGGCTGGGGCTAGGGTTAGGGTTAGGGTTACGGGGCTAGGGTTAGGGTTATGGGGCTAGGGTTAGGGTTACGGTCGTCTTTTGACCGATTGACTCGAAATTGAACACAAATGTTCTCCATACTGGCGAAAGAAAGACCAGCAGTTTTTATTGATTTTTAGTGAAATTTGGATTTTTGGTGAATATTTTAATGAAAAAAGTCGCCTTTTTCATGAAAACGTCGGGCGATTTTTTCAATAGCTTCCAGGTCTTTGGACCGATTGACTCGAAATTTCTCCCAGATGTGGCCCTATACTGGCTGAACGAGACACAGCAGTTCGCATTGGATTCGGGTGGAATTTGGATTTTTGGTGAATATTTTAATGAAAAAAGTCGCCTTTTTCATGAAAACGTCGGGCGATTTTTTCAATAGCTTCCAGGTCTTTGGACCGATTGACTCGAAATTTCTCCCAGATATGGCCCTATACTGGCTGAACGAGACACAGCAGTCCGCATTGGATTCGGGTGGAATTTGGATTTTTGGTGAATATTTTAATGAAAAAAGTCGCCTTTTTCATGAAAACGTCGGGCGATTTTTTCAATAGCTTCCAGGTCTTTGGACCGATTGACTCGAAATTTCTCCCAGATGTGGCCCTATACTGGCTGAACGAGACACAGCAGTCCGCATTGGATTCGGGTGGAATTTGGATTTTTGGTGAATATTTTAGTGAGAGGGACAATGTTTCATGAGGCTGGCTTAAGGCTGGGGCTAGGGTTAGGGTTAGGGTTACGGGGCTAGGGTTAGGGTTATGGGGCTAGGGTTAGGGTTACGGTCGTCTTTTGACCGATTGACTCGAAATTGAACACAAATGTTCTCCATACTGGCGAAAGAAAGACCAGCAGTTTTTATTGATTTTTAGTGAAATTTGGATTTTTGGTGAATATTTTAATGAAAAAAGTCGCCTTTTTCATGAAAACGTCGGGCGATTTTTTCAATAGCTTCCAGGTCTTTGGACCGATTGACTCGAAATTTCTCCCAGATGTGGCCCTATACTGGCTGAACGAGACACAGCAGTCCGCATTGGATTCGGGTGGAATTTGGATTTTTGGTGAATATTTTAATGAAAAAAGTCGCCTTTTTCATGAAAACGTCGGGCGATTTTTTTCAATAGCTTCCAGGTCTTTGGACCGATTGACTCGAAATTTCTCCCAGATGTGGCCCTATACTGGCTGAACGAGACACAGCAGTCCCGCATTGGATTCGGGTGGAATTTGGATTTTTGGTGAATATTTTAATGAAAAAAGTCGCCTTTTTCATGAAAACGTCGGGCGATTTTTTCAATAGCTTCCAGGCCTTTGGACCGATTGACTCGAAATTTCTCCCATATGTGGGCCCTATACTGGCTGAACGAGACACAGCAGTCCCCATTGGATTTGGGTGGAATTTGGATTTTTGGTGAATATTTTAGTGAGAGGGACAATGTTTCATGAGGCTGGCTTAAGGGTGGGGCTAGGGTTAGGGTTAGGGTTAAGGTTACGGGGCTAGGGTTAGGGTTATGGGGCTAGGGTTAGGGTTTACGGTCGTCTTTTGACCGATTGACTCGAAATTGAACACAAATGTTCTCCATACTGGCGAAAGAAAGACCAGCAGTTTTTATTGATTTTTAGTGAAATTTGGATTTTTGGTGAATATTTTAATGAAAAAAGTCGCCTTTTTCATGAAAACGTCGGGCGATTTTTTTCAATAGCTTCCAGGTCTTTGGACCGATTGACTCGAAATTTCTCCCAGATGTGGCCCTATACTGGCTGAACGAGACACAGCAGTCCGCATTGGATTCGGGTGGAATTTGGATTTTTGGTGAATATTTTAATGAAAAAAGTCGCCTTTTTCATGAAAACGTCGGGCGATTTTTTCAATAGCTTCCAGGTCTTTGGACCGATTGACTCGAAATTTCTCCCAGATGTGGCCCTATACTGGCTGAACGAGACACAGCAGTCCGCATTGGATTCGGGTGGAATTTGGATTTTTGGTGAATATTTTAATGAAAAAAGTCGCCTTTTTCATGAAAACGTCGGGCGATTTTTTCAATAGCTTCCAGGTCTTTGGACCGATTGACTCGAAATTTCTCCCAGATGTGGCCCTATACTGGCTGAACGAGACACAGCAGTCCGCATTGGATTCGGGTGGAATTTGGATTTTTGGTGAATATTTTAATGAAAAAAGTCGCCTTTTTCATGAAAACGTCGGGCGATTTTTTCAATAGCTTCCAGGTCTTTGGACCGATTGACTCGAAATTTCTCCCAGATGTGGCCCTATACTGGCTGAACGAGACACAGCAGTCCGCATTGGATTCGGGTGGAATTTGGATTTTTGGTGAATATTTTAGTGAGAGGGACAATGTTTCATGAGGCTGGCTTAAGGCTGGGGCTAGGGTTAGGGTTAGGGTTACGGGGCTAGGGTTAGGGTTATGGGGCTAGGGTTAGGGTTACGGTCGTCTTTTGACCGATTGACTCGAAATTGAACACAAATGTTCTCCATACTGGCGAAAGAAAGACCAGCAGTTTTTATTGATTTTTAGTGAAATTTGGATTTTTGGTGAATATTTTAATGAAAAAAGTCGCCTTTTTCATGAAAACGTCGGGCGATTTTTTCAATAGCTTCCAGGTCTTTGGACCGATTGACTCGAAATTTCTCCCAGATGTGGCCCTATACTGGCTGAACGAGACACAGCAGTCCGCATTGGATTCGGGTGGAATTTGGATTTTTGGTGAATATTTTAATGAAAAAAGTCGCCTTTTTCATGAAAACGTCGGGCGATTTTTTCAATAGCTTCCAGGTCTTTGGACCGATTGACTCGAAATTTCTCCCAGATGTGGCCCTATACTGGCTGAACGAGACACAGCAGTCCGCATTGGATTCGGGTGGAATTTGGATTTTTGGTGAATATTTTAATGAAAAAAGTCGCCTTTTTCATGAAAACGTCGGGCGATTTTTTCAATAGCTTCCAGGTCTTTGGACCGATTGACTCGAAATTTCTCCCAGATGTGGCCCTATACTGGCTGAACGAGACACAGCAGTCCGCATTGGATTCGGGTGGAATTTGGATTTTTGGTGAATATTTTAATGAAAAAAGTCGCCTTTTTCATGAAAACGTCGGGCGATTTTTTCAATAGCTTCCAGGTCTTTGGACCGATTGACTCGAAATTTCTCCCAGATGTGGCCCTATACTGGCTGAACGAGACACAGCAGTCCGCATTGGATTCGGGTGGAATTTGGATTTTTGGTGAATATTTTAGTGAGAGGGACAATGTTTCATGAGGCTGGCTTAAGGCTGGGGCTAGGGTTAGGGTTAGGTTTAGGGTTACGGGGCTAGGGTTAGGGTTATGGGGCTAGGGTTAGGGTTACGGTCGTCTTTTGACCGATTGACTCGAAATTGAACACAAATGTTCTCCATACTGGCGAAAGAAAGACCAGCAGTTTTTATTGATTTTTAGTGAAATTTGGATTTTTGGTGAATATTTTAATGAAAAAAGTCGCCTTTTTCATGAAAACGTCGGGCGATTTTTTCAATAGCTTCCAGGTCTTTGGACCGATTGACTCGAAATTTCTCCCAGATGTGGCCCTATACTGGCTGAACGAGACACAGCAGTCCGCATTGGATTCGGGTGGAATTTGGATTTTTGGTGAATATTTTAATGAAAAAAGTCGCCTTTTTCATGAAAACGTCGGGCGATTTTTTCAATAGCTTCCAGGTCTTTGGACCGATTGACTCGAAATTTCTCCCAGATGTGGCCCTATACTGGCTGAACGAGACACAGCAGTCCGCATTGGATTCGGGTGGAATTTGGATTTTTGGTGAATATTTTAATGAAAAAAGTCGCCTTTTTCATGAAAACGTCGGGCGATTTTTTCAATAGCTTCCAGGTCTTTGGACCGATTGACTCGAAATTTCTCCCAGATGTGGCCCTATACTGGCTGAACGAGACACAGCAGTCCGCATTGGATTCGGGTGGAATTTGGATTTTTGGTGAATATTTTAGTGAGAGGGACAATGTTTCATGAGGCTGGCTTAAGGCTGGGGCTAGGGTTAGGGTTAGGGTTACGGGGCTAGGGTTTAGGGTTATGGGGCTAGGGTTAGGGTTACGGTCGTCTTTTGACCGATTGACTCGAAATTGAACACAAATGTTCTCCATACTGGCGAAAGAAAGACCAGCAGTTTTTTATTGATTTTTAGTGAAATTTGGATTTTTGGTGAATATTTTAATGAAAAAAGTCGCCTTTTTCATGAAAACGTCGGGCGATTTTTTCAATAGCTTCCAGGTCTTTGGACCGATTGACTCGAAATTTCTCCCAGATGTGGCCCTATACTGGCTGAACGAGACACAGCAGTCCGCATTGGATTCGGGTGGAATTTGGATTTTTGGTGAATATTTTAGTGAGAGGGACAATGTTTCATGAGGCTGGCTTAAGGCTGGGGCTAGGGTTAGGGTTAGGGTTACGGGGCTAGGGGTTAGGGTTATGGGGCTAGGGTTAGGGTTACGGTCGTCTTTTGGACCGATTGACTCGAAATTGAACACAAATGTTCTCCATACTGGCGAAAGAAAGACCAGCAGTTTTTATTGATTTTTAGTGAAATTTGGATTTTTGGTGAATATTTTAATGAAAAAAGTCGCCTTTTTCATGAAAACGTCGGGCGATTTTTTCAATAGCTTCCAGGTCTTTGGACCGATTGACTCGAAATTTCTCCCAGATGTGGCCCTATACTGGCTGAACGAGACACAGCAGTCCGCATTGGATTCGGGTGGAATTTGGATTTTTGGTGAATATTTTAATGAAAAAAGTCGCCTTTTTCATGAAAACGTCGGGCGATTTTTTCAATAGCTTCCAGGTCTTTGGACCGATTGACTCGAAATTTCTCCCAGATGTGGCCCTATACTGGCTGAACGAGACACAGCAGTCCGCATTGGATTCGGGTGGAATTTGGATTTTTGGTGAATATTTTAATGAAAAAAGTCGCCTTTTTCATGAAAACGTCGGGCGATTTTTTCAATAGCTTCCAGGTCTTTGGACCGATTGACTCGAAATTTCTCCCAGATGTGGCCCTATACTGGCTGAACGAGGACACAGCAGTCCGCATTGGATTCGGGTGGAATTTGGATTTTTGGTGAATATTTTAGTGAGAGGGACAATGTTTCATGAGGCTGGCTTAAGGCTGGGGCTAGGGTTAGGGTTAGGGTTACGGGGCTAGGGTTAGGGTTATGGGGCTAGGGGTTAGGGTTACGGTCGTCTTTTGACCGATTGACTCGAAATTGAACACAAATGTTCTCCATACTGGCGAAAGAAAGACCAGCAGTTTTTATTGATTTTTAGTGAAATTTGGATTTTTGGTGAATATTTTAATGAAAAAAGTCGCCTTTTTCATGAAAACGTCGGGCGATTTTTTCAATAGCTTCCAGGTCCTTTGGACCGATTGACTCGAAATTTCTCCCAGATGTGGCCCTATACTGGCTGAACGAGACACAGCAGTCCGCATTGGATTCGGGTGGAATTTGGATTTTTGGTGAATATTTTAGTGAGAGGGACAATGTTTCATGAGGCTGGCTTAAGGCTGGGGCTAGGGTTAGGGTTAGGGTTACGGGGCTAGGGTTAGGGTTATGGGGCTAGGGTTAGGGTTACGGTCGTCTTTTGACCGATTGACTCGAAATTGAACACAAATGTTCTCCATACTGGCGAAAGAAAGACCAGCAGTTTTTATTGATTTTTAGTGAAATTTGGATTTTTGGTGAATATTTTAATGAAAAAAGTCGCCTTTTTCATGAAAACGTCGGGCGATTTTTTTCAATAGCTTCCAGGTCTTTGGACCGATTGACTCGAAATTTCTCCCAGATGTGGCCCTATACTGGCTGAACGAGACACAGCAGTCCGCATTGGATTCGGGTGGAATTTGGATTTTTGGTGAATATTTTAATGAAAAAAGTCGCCTTTTTCATGAAAACGTCGGGCGATTTTTTCAATAGCTTCCAGGTCTTTGGACCGATTGACTCGAAATTTCTCCCAGATGTGGCCCTATACTGGCTGAACGAGACACAGCAGTCCGCATTGGATTCGGGTGGAATTTGGATTTTTGGTGAATATTTTAATGAAAAAAGTCGCCTTTTTTCATGAAAACGTCGGGCGATTTTTTCAATAGCTTCCAGGTCTTTGGACCGATTGACTCGAAATTTCTCCCAGATGTGGCCCTATACTGGCTGAACGAGACACAGCAGTCCGCATTGGATTCGGGTGGAATTTGGATTTTTGGTGAATATTTTAATGAAAAAAGTCGCCTTTTTCATGAAAACGTCGGGCGATTTTTTCAATAGCTTCCAGGTCTTTGGACCGATTGACTCGAAATTTCTCCCAGATGTGGCCCTATACTGGCTGAACGAGACACAGCAGTCCGCATTGGATTCGGGTGGAATTTGGATTTTTGGTGAATATTTTAGTGAGAGGGACAATGTTTCATGAGGCTGGCTTAAGGCTGGGGCTAGGGTTAGGGTTAGGTTTAGGGTTACGGGCTAGGGTTAGGGTTATGGGGCTAGGGTTAGGGTTACGGTCGTCTTTTGACCGATTGACTCGAAATTGAACACAAATGTTCTCCATACTGGCGAAAGAAAGACCAGCAGTTTTTATTGATTTTTAGTGAAATTTGGATTTTTGGTGAATATTTTAATGAAAAAAGTCGCCTTTTTCATGAAAACGTCGGGCGATTTTTTCCAATAGCTTCCAGGTCTTTGGACCGATTGACTCGAAATTTCTCCCAGATGTGGCCCTATACTGGCTGAACGAGACACAGCAGTCCGCATTGGATTCGGGTGGAATTTGGATTTTTGGTGAATATTTTAATGAAAAAAGTCGCCTTTTTCATGAAAACGTCGGGCGATTTTTTCAATAGCTTCCAGGTCTTTGGACCGATTGACTCGAAATTTCTCCCAGATGTGGCCCTATACTGGCTGAACGAGACACAGCAGTCCGCATTGGATTCGGGTGGAATTTGGATTTTTGGTGAATATTTTAATGAAAAAAGTCGCCTTTTTCATGAAAACGTCGGGCGATTTTTTCAATAGCTTCCAGGTCTTTGGACCGATTGACTCGAAATTTCTCCCAGATGTGGCCCTATACTGGCTGAACGAGACACAGCAGTCCGCATTGGATTCGGGTGGAATTTGGATTTTTGGTGAATATTTTAGTGAGAGGGACAATGTTTCATGAGGCTGGCTTAAGGCTGGGGCTAGGGTTAGGGTTAGGGTTACGGGGCTAGGGTTAGGGTTATGGGGCTAGGGTTAGGGTTACGGTCGTCTTTTGACCGATTGACTCGAAATTGAACACAAATGTTCTCCATACTGGCGAAAGAAAGACCAGCAGTTTTTATTGATTTTTAGTGAAATTTGGATTTTTGGTGAATATTTTAATGAAAAAAGTCGCCTTTTTCATGAAAACGTCGGGCGATTTTTTCAATAGCTTCCAGGTCTTTGGACCGATTGACTCGAAATTTCTCCCAGATGTGGCCCTATACTGGCTGAACGAGACACAGCAGTCCGCATTGGATTCGGGTGGAATTTGGATTTTTGGTGAATATTTTAGTGAGAGGGACAATGTTTCATGAGGCTGGCTTAAGGCTGGGGCTAGGGTTAGGGTTAGGGTTACGGGGCTAGGGTTAGGGTTATGGGGCTAGGGGTCGTCTTTTGACCGATTGACTCGAAATTGAACACAAATGTTCTCCATACTGGCGAAAGAAAGACCAGCAGTTTTTATTGATTTTTAGTGAAATTTGGATTTTTGGTGAATATTTTAATGAAAAAAGTCGCCTTTTTCATGAAAACGTCGGGCGATTTTTTCAATAGCTTCCAGGTCTTTGGACCGATTGACTCGAAATTTCTCCCAGATGTGGCCCTATACTGGCTGAACGAGACACAGCAGTTCGCATTGGATTCGGGTGGAATTTGGATTTTTGGTGAATATTTTAATGAAAAAAGTCGCCTTTTTCATGAAAACGTCGGGCGATTTTTTCAATAGCTTCCAGGTCTTTGGACCGATTGACTCGAAATTTCTCCCAGATGTGGCCCTATACTGGCTGAACGAGACACAGCAGTCCGCATTGGATTCGGGTGGAATTTGGATTTTTGGTGAATATTTTAATGAAAAAAGTCGCCTTTTTCATGAAAACGTCGGGCGATTTTTTCAATAGCTTCCAGGTCTTTGGACCGATTGACTCGAAATTTCTCCCAGATGTGGCCCTATACTGGCTGAACGAGACACAGCAGTCCGCATTGGATTCGGGTGGAATTTGGATTTTTGGTGAATATTTTAGTGAGAGGGACAATGTTTCATGAGGCTGGCTTAAGGCTGGGGCTAGGGTTAGGGTTAGGGTTACGGGGCTAGGGTTAGGGTTATGGGGCTAGGGTTAGGGTTACGGTCGTCTTTTGACCGATTGACTCGAAATTGAACACAAATGTTCTCCATACTGGCGAAAGAAAGACCAGCAGTTTTTATTGATTTTTAGTGAAATTTGGATTTTTGGTGAATATTTTAATGAAAAAAGTCGCCTTTTTCATGAAAACGTCGGGCGATTTTTTCAATAGCTTCCAGGTCTTTGGACCGATTGACTCGAAATTTCTCCCAGATGTGGCCCTATACTGGCTGAACGAGACACAGCAGTCCGCATTGGATTCGGGTGGAATTTGGATTTTTGGTGAATATTTTAGTGAGAGGGACAATGTTTCATGAGGCTGGCTTAAGGCTGGGGCTAGGGTTAGGGTTAGGGTTACGGGGCTAGGGTTAGGGTTATGGGGCTAGGGTTAGGGTTACGGTCGTCTTTTGACCGATTGACTCGAAATTGAACACAAATGTTCTCCATACTGGCGAAAGAAAGACCAGCAGTTTTTATTGATTTTTAGTGAAATTTGGATTTTTGGTGAATATTTTAATGAAAAAAGTCGCCTTTTTCATGAAAACGTCGGGCGATTTTTTCAATAGCTTCCAGGTCTTTGGACCGATTGACTCGAAATTTCTCCCAGATGTGGCCCTATACTGGCTGAACGAGACACAGCAGTTCGCATTGGATTCGGGTGGAATTTGGATTTTTGGTGAATATTTTAATGAAAAAAGTCGCCTTTTTCATGAAAACGTCGGGCGATTTTTTCAATAGCTTCCAGGTCTTTGGACCGATTGACTCGAAATTTCTCCCAGATGTGGCCCTATACTGGCTGAACGAGACACAGCAGTCCGCATTGGATTCGGGTGGAATTTGGATTTTTGGTGAATATTTTAATGAAAAAAGTCGCCTTTTTCATGAAAACGTCGGGCGATTTTTTCAATAGCTTCCAGGTCTTTGGACCGATTGACTCGAAATTTCTCCCAGATGTGGCCCTATACTGGCTGAACGAGACACAGCAGTCCGCATTGGATTCGGGTGGAATTTGGATTTTTGGTGAATATTTTAATGAAAAAAGTCGCCTTTTTCATGAAAACGTCGGGCGATTTTTTCAATAGCTTCCAGGTCTTTGGACCGATTGACTCGAAATTTCTCCCAGATGTGGCCCTTTACTGGCTGAACGAGACACAGCAGTCCGCATTGGATTCGGGTGGAATTTGGATTTTTGGTGAATATTTTAGTGAGAGGGACAATGTTTCATGAGGCTGGCTTAAGGCTGGGGCTAGGGTTAGGGTTAGGGTTAGGGTTACGGGGCTAGGGTTAGGGTTATGGGGCTAGGGTTAGGGTTACGGTCGTCTTTTGACCGATTGACTCGAAATTGAACACAAATGTTCTCCATACTGGCGAAAGAAAGACCAGCAGTTTTTATTGATTTTTAGTGAAATTTGGATTTTTGGTGAATATTTTAATGAAAAAAGTCGCCTTTTTCATGAAAACGTCGGGCGATTTTTTCAATAGCTTCCAGGTCTTTGGACCGATTGACTCGAAATTTCTCCCAGATGTGGCCCTATACTGGCTGAACGAGACACAGCAGTCCGCATTGGATTCGGGTGGAATTTGGATTTTTGGTGAATATTTTAGTGAGAGGGACAATGTTTCATGAGGCTGGCTTAAGGCTGGGGCTAGGGTTAGGGTTAGGGTTAGGGTTACGGGGCTAGGGTTAGGGTTATGGGGCTAGGGTTAGGGTTACGGTCGTCTTTTGACCGATTGACTCGAAATTGAACACAAATGTTCTCCATACTGGCGAAAGAAAGACCAGCAGTTTTTATTGATTTTTAGTGAAATTTGGATTTTTGGTGAATATTTTAATGAAAAAAGTCGCCTTTTTCATGAAAACGTCGGGCGATTTTTTCAATAGCTTCCAGGTCTTTGGACCGATTGACTCGAAATTTCTCCCAGATGTGGCCCTATACTGGCTGAACGAGACACAGCAGTCCGCATTGGATTCGGGTGGAATTTGGATTTTTGGTGAATATTTTAATGAAAAAAGTCGCCTTTTTCATGAAAACGTCGGGCGATTTTTTCAATAGCTTCCAGGTCTTTGGACCGATTGACTCGAAATTTCTCCCAGATGTGGCCCTATACTGGCTGAACGAGACACAGCAGTCCGCATTGGATTCGGGTGGAATTTGGATTTTTGGTGAATATTTTAATGAAAAAAGTCGCCTTTTTCATGAAAACGTCGGGCGATTTTTTCAATAGCTTCCAGGTCTTTGGACCGATTGACTCGAAATTTCTCCCAGATGTGGCCCTATACTGGCTGAACGAGACACAGCAGTCCGCATTGGATTCGGGTGGAATTTGGATTTTTGGTGAATATTTTAGTGAGAGGGACAATGTTTCATGAGGCTGGCTTAAGGCTGGGGCTAGGGTTAGGGTTAGGGTTAGGGTTACGGGGCTAGGGTTAGGGTTATGGGGCTAGGGTTAGGGTTACGGTCGTCTTTTGACCGATTGACTCGAAATTGAACACAAATGTTCTCCATACTGGCGAAAGAAAGACCAGCAGTTTTTATTGATTTTTAGTGAAATTTGGATTTTTGGTGAATATTTTAATGAAAAAAGTCGCCTTTTTCATGAAAACGTCGGGCGATTTTTTCAATAGCTTCCAGGTCTTTGGACCGATTGACTCGAAATTTCTCCCAGATGTGGCCCTATACTGGCTGAACGAGACACAGCAGTCCGCATTGGATTCGGGTGGAATTTGGATTTTTGGTGAATATTTTAATGAAAAAAGTCGCCTTTTTCATGAAAACGTCGGGCGATTTTTTCAATAGCTTCCAGGTCTTTGGACCGATTGACTCGAAATTTCTCCCAGATGTGGCCCTATACTGGCTGAACGAGACACAGCAGTCCGCATTGGATTCGGGTGGAATTTGGATTTTTGGTGAATATTTTAATGAAAAAAGTCGCCTTTTTCATGAAAACGTCGGGCGATTTTTTCAATAGCTTCCAGGTCTTTGGACCGATTGACTCGAAATTTCTCCCAGATGTGGCCCTATACTGGCTGAACGAGACACAGCAGTCCGCATTGGATTCGGGTGGAATTTGGATTTTTGGTGAATATTTTAGTGAGAGGGACAATGTTTCATGAGGCTGGCTTAAGGCTGGGGCTAGGGTTAGGGTTAGGGTTACGGGGCTAGGGTTAGGGTTATGGGGCTAGGGTTAGGGTTACGGTCGTCTTTTGACCGATTGACTCGAAATTGAACACAAATGTTCTCCATACTGGCGAAAGAAAGACCAGCAGTTTTTATTGATTTTTAGTGAAATTTGGATTTTTGGTGAATATTTTAATGAAAAAAGTCGCCTTTTTCATGAAAACGTCAGGCGATTTTTTCAATAGCTTCCAGGTCTTTGGACCGATTGACTCGAAATTTCTCCCAGATGTGGCCCTATACTGGCTGAACGAGACACAGCAGTCCGCATTGGATTCGGGTGGAATTTGGATTTTTGGTGAATATTTTAATGAAAAAAGTCGCCTTTTTCATGAAAACGTCGGGCGATTTTTTCAATAGCTTCCAGGTCTTTGGACCGATTGACTCGAAATTTCTCCCAGATGTGGCCCTATACTGGCTGAACGAGACACAGCAGTCCGCATTGGATTCGGGTGGAATTTGGATTTTTGGTGAATATTTTAATGAAAAAAGTCGCCTTTTTCATGAAAACGTCGGGCGATTTTTTCAATAGCTTCCAGGTCTTTGGACCGATTGACTCGAAATTTCTCCCAGATGTGGCCCTATACTGGCTGAACGAGACACAGCAGTCCGCATTGGATTCGGGTGGAATTTGGATTTTTGGTGAATATTTTAGTGAGAGGGACAATGTTTCATGAGGCTGGCTTAAGGCTGGGGCTAGGGTTAGGGTTAGGGTTACGGGGCTAGGGTTAGGGTTATGGGGCTAGGGTTAGGGTTACGGTCGTCTTTTGACCGATTGACTCGAAATTGAACACAAATGTTCTCCATACTGGCGAAAGAAAGACCAGCAGTTTTTATTGATTTTTAGTGAAATTTGGATTTTTGGTGAATATTTTAATGAAAAAAGTCGCCTTTTTCATGAAAACGTCGGGCGATTTTTTCAATAGCTTCCAGGTCTTTGGACCGATTGACTCGAAATTTCTCCCAGATGTGGCCCTATACTGGCTGAACGAGACACAGCAGTCCGCATTGGATTCGGGTGGAATTTGGATTTTTGGTGAATATTTTAATGAAAAAAGTCGCCTTTTTCATGAAAACGTCGGGCGATTTTTTCAATAGCTTCCAGGTCTTTGGACCGATTGACTCGAAATTTCTCCCAGATGTGGCCCTATACTGGCTGAACGAGACACAGCAGTCCGCATTGGATTCGGGTGGAATTTGGATTTTTGGTGAATATTTTAATGAAAAAAGTCGCCTATTTCATGAAAACGTCGGGCGATTTTTTCAATAGCTTCCAGGTCTTTGGACCGATTGACTCGAAATTTCTCCCAGATGTGGCCCTATACTGGCTGAACGAGACACAGCAGTCCGCATTGGATTCGGGTGGAATTTGGATTTTTGGTGAATATTTTAATGAAAAAAGTCGCCTTTTTCATGAAAACGTCGGGCGATTTTTTCAATAGCTTCCAGGTCTTTGGACCGATTGACTCGAAATTTCTCCCAGATGTGGCCCTATACTGGCTGAACGAGACACAGCAGTCCGCATTGGATTCGGGTGGAATTTGGATTTTTGGTGAATATTTTAGTGAGAGGGACAATGTTTCATGAGGCTGGCTTAAGGCTGGGGCTAGGGTTAGGGTTAGGGTTAGGGTTACGGGGCTAGGGTTAGGGTTATGGGGCTAGGGTTAGGGTTACGGTCGTCTTTTGACCGATTGACTCGAAATTGAACACAAATGTTCTCCATACTGGCGAAAGAAAGACCAGCAGTTTTTATTGATTTTTAGTGAAATTTGGATTTTTGGTGAATATTTTAATGAAAAAAGTCGCCTTTTTCATGAAAACGTCGGGCGATTTTTTCAATAGCTTCCAGGTCTTTGGACCGATTGACTCGAAATTTCTCCCAGATGTGGCCCTATACTGGCTGAACGAGACACAGCAGTCCGCATTGGATTCGGGTGGAATTTGGATTTTTGGTGAATATTTTAATGAAAAAAGTCGCCTTTTTCATGAAAACGTCGGGCGATTTTTTCAATAGCTTCCAGGTCTTTGGACCGATTGACTCGAAATTTCTCCCAGATGTGGCCCTATACTGGCTGAACGAGACACAGCAGTCCGCATTGGATTCGGGTGGAATTTGGATTTTTGGTGAATATTTTAATGAAAAAAGTCGCCTTTTTCATGAAAACGTCGGGCGATTTTTTCAATAGCTTCCAGGTCTTTGGACCGATTGACTCGAAATTTCTCCCAGATGTGGCCCTATACTGGCTGAACGAGACACAGCAGTCCGCATTGGATTCGGGTGGAATTTGGATTTTTGGTGAATATTTTAATGAAAAAAGTCGCCTTTTTCATGAAAACGTCGGGCGATTTTTTCAATAGCTTCCAGGTCTTTGGACCGATTGACTCGAAATTTCTCCCAGATGTGGCCCTATGCTGGCTGAACGAGACACAGCAGTCCGCATTGGATTCGGGTGGAATTTGGATTTTTGGTGAATATTTTAATGAAAAAAGTCGCCTTTTTCATGAAAACGTCGGGCGATTTTTTCAATAGCTTCCAGGCCTTTGGACCGATTGACTCGAAATTTCTCCCATATGTGGCCCTATACTGGCTGAACGAGACACAGCAGTCCCCATTGGATTTGGGTGGAATTTGGATTTTTGGTGAATATTTTAGTGAGAGGGACAATGTTTCATGAGGCTGGCTTAAGGCTGGGGCTAGGGTTAGGGTTAGGGTTACGGGGCTAGGGTTAGGGTTATGGGGCTAGGGTTAGGGTTACGGTCGTCTTTTGACCGATTGACTCGAAATTGAACACAAATGTTCTCCATACTGGCGAAAGAAAGACCAGCAGTTTTTATTGATTTTTAGTGAAATTTGGATTTTTGGTGAATATTTTAATGAAAAAAGTCGCCTTTTTCATGAAAACGTCGGGCGATTTTTTCAATAGCTTCCAGGTCTTTGGACCGATTGACTCGAAATTTCTCCCAGATGTGGCCCTATACTGGCTGAACGAGACACAGCAGTCCGCATTGGATTCGGGTGGAATTTGGATTTTTGGTGAATATTTTAATGAAAAAAGTCGCCTTTTTCATGAAAACGTCGGGCGATTTTTTCAATAGCTTCCAGGTCTTTGGACCGATTGACTCGAAATTTCTCCCAGATGTGGCCCTATACTGGCTGAACGAGACACAGCAGTCCGCATTGGATTCGGGTGGAATTTGGATTTTTGGTGAATATTTTAGTGAGAGGGACAATGTTTCATGAGGCTGGCTTAAGGCTGGGGCTAGGGTTAGGGTTAGGGTTACGGGGCTAGGGTTAGGGTTATGGGGCTAGGGTTAGGGTTACGGTCGTCTTTTGACCGATTGACTCGAAATTGAACACAAATGTTCTCCATATTGGCGAAAGAAAGACCAGCAGTTTTTATTGATTTTTAGTGAAATTTGGATTTTTGGTGAATATTTTAATGAAAAAAGTCGCCTTTTTCATGAAAACGTCGGGCGATTTTTTCAATAGCTTCCAGGTCTTTGGACCGATTGACTCGAAATTTCTCCCAGATGTGGCCCTATACTGGCTGAACGAGACACAGCAGTCCGCATTGGATTCGGGTGGAATTTGGATTTTTGGTGAATATTTTAATGAAAAAAGTCGCCTTTTTCATGAAAACGTCGGGCGATTTTTTCAATAGCTTCCAGGTCTTTGGACCGATTGACTCGAAATTTCTCCCAGATGTGGCCCTATACTGGCTGAACGAGACACAGCAGTCCGCATTGGATTCGGGTGGAATTTGGATTTTTGGTGAATATTTTAGTGAGAGGGACAATGTTTCATGAGGATGGCTTAAGGCTGGGGCTAGGGTTAGGGTTAGGGTTACGGGGCTAGGGTTAGGGTTATGGGGCTAGGGTTAGGGTTACGGTCGTCTTTTGACCGATTGACTCGAAATTGAACACAAATGTTCTCCATACTGGCGAAAGAAAGACCAGCAGTTTTTATTGATTTTTAGTGAAATTTGGATTTTTGGTGAATATTTTAATGAAAAAAGTCGCCTTTTTCATGAAAACGTCGGGCGATTTTTTCAATAGCTTCCAGGTCTTTGGACCGATTGACTCGAAATTTCTCCCAGATGTGGCCCTATACTGGCTGAACGAGACACAGCAGTCCGCATTGGATTCGGGTGGAATTTGGATTTTTGGTGAATATTTTAATGAAAAAAGTCGCCTTTTTCATGAAAACGTCGGGCGATTTTTTCAATAGCTTCCAGGTCTTTGGACCGATTGACTCGAAATTTCTCCCAGATGTGGCCCTATACTGGCTGAACGAGACACAGCAGTCCGCATTGGATTCGGGTGGAATTTGGATTTTTGGTGAATATTTTAATGAAAAAAGTCGCCTTTTTCATGAAAACGTCGGGCGATTTTTTCAATAGCTTCCAGGTCTTTGGACCGATTGACTCGAAATTTCTCCCAGATGTGGCCCTATACTGGCTGAACGAGACACAGCAGTCCGCATTGGATTCGGGTGGAATTTGGATTTTTGGTGAATATTTTAGTGAGAGGGACAATGTTTCATGAGGCTGGCTTAAGGCTGGGGCTAGGGTTAGGGTTAGGGTTAGGGTTACGGGGCTAGGGTTAGGGTTATGGGGCTAGGGTTAGGGTTACGGTCGTCTTTTGACCGATTGACTCGAAATTGAACACAAATGTTCTCCATACTGGCGAAAGAAAGACCAGCAGTTTTTATTGATTTTTAGTGAAATTTGGATTTTTGGTGAATATTTTAATGAAAAAAGTCGCCTTTTTCATGAAAACGTCGGGCGATTTTTTCAATAGCTTCCAGGTCTTTGGACCGATTGACTCGAAATTTCTCCCAGATGTGGCCCTATACTGGCTGAACGAGACACAGCAGTCCGCATTGGATTCGGGTGGAATTTGGATTTTTGGTGAATATTTTAGTGAGAGGGACAATGTTTCATGAGGCTGGCTTAAGGCTGGGGCTAGGGTTAGGGTTAGGGTTAGGGTTACGGGGCTAGGGTTAGGGTTATGGGGCTAGGGTTAGGGTTACGGTCGTCTTTTGACCGATTGACTCGAAATTGAACACAAATGTTCTCCATACTGGCGAAAGAAAGACCAGCAGTTTTTATTGATTTTTAGTGAAATTTGGATTTTTGGTGAATATTTTAATGAAAAAAGTCGCCTTTTTCATGAAAACGTCGGGCGATTTTTTCAATAGCTTCCAGGTCTTTGGACCGATTGACTCGAAATTTCTCCCAGATGTGGCCCTATACTGGCTGAACGAGACACAGCAGTTCGCATTGGATTCGGGTGGAATTTGGATTTTTGGTGAATATTTTAATGAAAAAAGTCGCCTTTTTCATGAAAACGTCGGGCGATTTTTTCAATAGCTTCCAGGTCTTTGGACCGATTGACTCGAAATTTCTCCCAGATGTGGCCCTATACTGGCTGAACGAGACACAGCAGTCCGCATTGGATTCGGGTGGAATTTGGATTTTTGGTGAATATTTTAATGAAAAAAGTCGCCTTTTTCATGAAAACGTCGGGCGATTTTTTCAATAGCTTCCAGGTCTTTGGACCGATTGACTCGAAATTTCTCCCAGATGTGGCCCTATACTGGCTGAACGAGACACAGCAGTCCGCATTGGATTCGGGTGGAATTTGGATTTTTGGTGAATATTTTAGTGAGAGGGACAATGTTTCATGAGGCTGGCTTAAGGCTGGGGCTAGGGTTAGGGTTAGGGTTACGGGGCTAGGGTTAGGGTTATGGGGCTAGGGTTAGGGTTACGGTCGTCTTTTGACCGATTGACTCGAAATTGAACACAAATGTTCTCCATACTGGCGAAAGAAAGACCAGCAGTTTTTATTGATTTTTAGTGAAATTTGGATTTTTGGTGAATATTTTAATGAAAAAAGTCGCCTTTTTCATGAAAACGTCGGGCGATTTTTTCAATAGCTTCCAGGTCTTTGGACCGATTGACTCGAAATTTCTCCCAGATGTGGCCCTATACTGGCTGAACGAGACACAGCAGTCCGCATTGGATTCGGGTGGAATTTGGATTTTTGGTGAATATTTTAGTGAGAGGGACAATGTTTCATGAGGCTGGCTTAAGGCTGGGGCTAGGGTTAGGGTTAGGGTTACGGGGCTAGGGTTAGGGTTATGGGGCTAGGGTTAGGGTTACGGTCGTCTTTTGACCGATTGACTCGAAATTGAACACAAATGTTCTCCATACTGGCGAAAGAAAGACCAGCAGTTTTTATTGATTTTTAGTGAAATTTGGATTTTTGGTGAATATTTTAATGAAAAAAGTCGCCTTTTTCATGAAAACGTCGGGCGATTTTTTCAATAGCTTCCAGGTCTTTGGACCGATTGACTCGAAATTTCTCCCAGATGTGGCCCTATACTGGCTGAACGAGACACAGCAGTCCGCATTGGATTCGGGTGGAATTTGGATTTTTGGTGAATATTTTAATGAAAAAAGTCGCCTTTTTCATGAAAACGTCGGGCGATTTTTTCAATAGCTTCCAGGTCTTTGGACCGATTGACTCGAAATTTCTCCCAGATGTGGCCCTATACTGGCTGAACGAGACACAGCAGTCCGCATTGGATTCGGGTGGAATTTGGATTTTTGGTGAATATTTTAATGAAAAAAGTCGCCTTTTTCATGAAAACGTCGGGCGATTTTTTCAATAGCTTCCAGGTCTTTGGACCGATTGACTCGAAATTTCTCCCAGATGTGGCCCTATACTGGCTGAACGAGACACAGCAGTCCGCATTGGATTCGGGTGGAATTTGGATTTTTGGTGAATATTTTAGTGACAGGGACAATGTTTCATGAGGCTGGCTTAAGGCTGGGGCTAGGGTTAGGGTTAGGGTTAGGGTTACGGGGCTAGGGTTAGGGTTATGGGGCTAGGGTTAGGGTTACGGTCGTCTTTTGACCGATTGACTCGAAATTGAACACAAATGTTCTCCATACTGGCGAAAGAAAGACCAGCAGTTTTTATTGATTTTTAGTGAAATTTGGATTTTTGGTGAATATTTTAATGAAAAAAGTCGCCTTTTTCATGAAAACGTCGGGCGATTTTTTCAATAGCTTCCAGGTCTTTGGACCGATTGACTCGAAATTTCTCCCAGATGTGGCCCTATACTGGCTGAACGAGACACAGCAGTCCGCATTGGATTCGGGTGGAATTTGGATTTTTGGTGAATATTTTAATGAAAAAAGTCGCCTTTTTCATGAAAACGTCGGGCGATTTTTTCAATAGCTTCCAGGTCTTTGGACCGATTGACTCGAAATTTCTCCCAGATGTGGCCCTATACTGGCTGAACGAGACACAGCAGTCCGCATTGGATTCGGGTGGAATTTGGATTTTTGGTGAATATTTTAGTGAGAGGGACAATGTTTCATGAGGCTGGCTTAAGGCTGGGGCTAGGGTTAGGGTTAGGGTTACGGGGCTAGGGTTAGGGTTATGGGGCTAGGGTTAGGGTTACGGTCGTCTTTTGACCGATTGACTCGAAATTGAACACAAATGTTCTCCATACTGGCGAAAGAAAGACCAGCAGTTTTTATTGATTTTTAGTGAAATTTGGATTTTTGGTGAATATTTTAATGAAAAAAGTCGCCTTTTTCATGAAAACGTCGGGCGATTTTTTCAATAGCTTCCAGGTCTTTGGACCGATTGACTCGAAATTTCTCCCAGATGTGGCCCTATACTGGCTGAACGAGACACAGCAGTCCGCATTGGATTCGGGTGGAATTTGGATTTTTGGTGAATATTTTAGTGAGAGGGACAATGTTTCATGAGGCTGGCTTAAGGCTGGGGCTAGGGTTAGGGTTAGGGTTACGGGGCTAGGGTTAGGGTTATGGGGCTAGGGTTAGGGTTACGGTCGTCTTTTGACCGATTGACTCGAAATTGAACACAAATGTTCTCCATACTGGCGAAAGAAAGACCAGCAGTTTTTATTGATTTTTAGTGAAATTTGGATTTTTGGTGAATATTTTAATGAAAAAAGTCGCCTTTTTCATGAAAACGTCGGGCGATTTTTTCAATAGCTTCCAGGTCTTTGGACCGATTGACTCGAAATTTCTCCCAGATGTGGCCCTATACTGGCTGAACGAGACACAGCAGTTCGCATTGGATTCGGGTGGAATTTGGATTTTTGGTGAATATTTTAATGAAAAAAGTCGCCTTTTTCATGAAAACGTCGGGCGATTTTTTCAATAGCTTCCAGGTCTTTGGACCGATTGACTCGAAATTTCTCCCAGATGTGGCCCTATACTGGCTGAACGAGACACAGCAGTCCGCATTGGATTCGGGTGGAATTTGGATTTTTGGTGAATATTTTAATGAAAAAAGTCGCCTTTTTCATGAAAACGTCGGGCGATTTTTTCAATAGCTTCCAGGTCTTTGGACCGATTGACTCGAAATTTCTCCCAGATGTGGCCCTATACTGGCTGAACGAGACACAGCAGTCCGCATTGGATTCGGGTGGAATTTGGATTTTTGGTGAATATTTTAATGAAAAAAGTCGCCTTTTTCATGAAAACGTCGGGCGATTTTTTCAATAGCTTCCAGGTCTTTGGACCGATTGACTCGAAATTTCTCCCAGATGTGGCCCTATACTGGCTGAACGAGACACAGCAGTCCGCATTGGATTCGGGTGGAATTTGGATTTTTGGTGAATATTTTAGTGACAGGGACAATGTTTCATGAGGCTGGCTTAAGGCTGGGGCTAGGGTTAGGGTTAGGGTTAGGGTTACGGGGCTAGGGTTAGGGTTATGGGGCTAGGGTTAGGGTTACGGTCGTCTTTTGACCGATTGACTCGAAATTGAACACAAATGTTCTCCATACTGGCGAAAGAAAGACCAGCAGTTTTTATTGATTTTTAGTGAAATTTGGATTTTTGGTGAATATTTTAATGAAAAAAGTCGCCTTTTTCATGAAAACGTCGGGCGATTTTTTCAATAGCTTCCAGGTCTTTGGACCGATTGACTCGAAATTTCTCCCAGATGTGGCCCTATACTGGCTGAACGAGACACAGCAGTCCGCATTGGATTCGGGTGGAATTTGGATTTTTGGTGAATATTTTAATGAAAAAAGTCGCCTTTTTCATGAAAACGTCGGGCGATTTTTTCAATAGCTTCCAGGTCTTTGGACCGATTGACTCGAAATTTCTCCCAGATGTGGCCCTATACTGGCTGAACGAGACACAGCAGTCCGCATTGGATTCGGGTGGAATTTGGATTTTTGGTGAATATTTTAGTGAGAGGGACAATGTTTCATGAGGCTGGCTTAAGGCTGGGGCTAGGGTTAGGGTTAGGGTTACGGGGCTAGGGTTAGGGTTATGGGGCTAGGGTTAGG
This sequence comes from Pagrus pagrus, assembly GCF_965226575.1. Classification (NCBI taxonomy): domain Eukaryota; kingdom Metazoa; phylum Chordata; class Actinopteri; order Spariformes; family Sparidae; genus Pagrus; species Pagrus pagrus. The sequence continues at coordinate 37,559 of NW_028175141.1, read as the reverse complement.
GTTACGGTCGTCTTTTGACCGATTGACTCGAAATTGAACACAAATGTTCTCCATATTGGCGAAAGAAAGACCAGCAGTTTTTATTGATTTTTAGTGAAATTTGGATTTTTGGTGAATATTTTAATGAAAAAAGTCGCCTTTTTCATGAAAACGTCGGGCGATTTTTTCAATAGCTTCCAGGTCTTTGGACCGATTGACTCGAAATTTCTCCCAGATGTGGCCCTATACTGGCTGAACGAGACACAGCAGTCCGCATTGGATTCGGGTGGAATTTGGATTTTTGGTGAATATTTTAATGAAAAAAGTCGCCTTTTTCATGAAAACGTCGGGCGATTTTTTCAATAGCTTCCAGGTCTTTGGACCGATTGACTCGAAATTTCTCCCAGATGTGGCCCTATACTGGCTGAACGAGACACAGCAGTCCGCATTGGATTCGGGTGGAATTTGGATTTTTGGTGAATATTTTAGTGAGAGGGACAATGTTTCATGAGGCTGGCTTAAGGCTGGGGCTAGGGTTAGGGTTAGGGTTACGGGGCTAGGGTTAGGGTTATGGGGCTAGGGTTAGGGTTACGGTCGTCTTTTGACCGATTGACTCGAAATTGAACACAAATGTTCTCCATATTGGCGAAAGAAAGACCAGCAGTTTTTATTGATTTTTAGTGAAATTTGGATTTTTGGTGAATATTTTAATGAAAAAAGTCGCCTTTTTCATGAAAACGTCGGGCGATTTTTTCAATAGCTTCCAGGTCTTTGGACCGATTGACTCGAAATTTCTCCCAGATGTGGCCCTATACTGGCTGAACGAGACACAGCAGTCCGCATTGGATTCGGGTGGAATTTGGATTTTTGGTGAATATTTTAATGAAAAAAGTCGCCTTTTTCATGAAAACGTCGGGCGATTTTTTCAATAGCTTCCAGGTCTTTGGACCGATTGACTCGAAATTTCTCCCAGATGTGGCCCTATACTGGCTGAACGAGACACAGCAGTCCGCATTGGATTCGGGTGGAATTTGGATTTTTGGTGAATATTTTAGTGAGAGGGACAATGTTTCATGAGGATGGCTTAAGGCTGGGGCTAGGGTTAGGGTTAGGGTTACGGGGCTAGGGTTAGGGTTATGGGGCTAGGGTTAGGGTTACGGTCGTCTTTTGACCGATTGACTCGAAATTGAACACAAATGTTCTCCATACTGGCGAAAGAAAGACCAGCAGTTTTTATTGATTTTTAGTGAAATTTGGATTTTTGGTGAATATTTTAATGAAAAAAGTCGCCTTTTTCATGAAAACGTCGGGCGATTTTTTCAATAGCTTCCAGGTCTTTGGACCGATTGACTCGAAATTTCTCCCAGATGTGGCCCTATACTGGCTGAACGAGACACAGCAGTCCGCATTGGATTCGGGTGGAATTTGGATTTTTGGTGAATATTTTAATGAAAAAAGTCGCGTTTTTCATGAAAACGTCGGGCGATTTTTTCAATAGCTTCCAGGTCTTTGGACCGATTGACTCGAAATTTCTCCCAGATGTGGCCCTATACTGGCTGAACGAGACACAGCAGTCCGCATTGGATTCGGGTGGAATTTGGATTTTTGGTGAATATTTTAATGAAAAAAGTCGCCTTTTTCATGAAAACGTCGGGCGATTTTTTCAATAGCTTCCAGGTCTTTGGACCGATTGACTCGAAATTTCTCCCAGATGTGGCCCTATACTGGCTGAACGAGACACAGCAGTCCGCATTGGATTCGGGTGGAATTTGGATTTTTGGTGAATATTTTAGTGAGAGGGACAATGTTTCATGAGGCAGGCTTAAGGCTGGGGCTAGGGTTAGGGTTAGGGTTACGGGGCTAGGGTTAGGGTTATGGGGCTAGGGTTAGGGTTACGGTCGTCTTTTGACCGATTGACTCGAAATTGAACACAAATGTTCTCCATACTGGCGAAAGAAAGACCAGCAGTTTTTATTGATTTTTAGTGAAATTTGGATTTTTGGTGAATATTTTAATGAAAAAAGTCGCCTTTTTCATGAAAACGTCGGGCGATTTTTTCAATAGCTTCCAGGTCTTTGGACCGATTGACTCGAAATTTCTCCCAGATGTGGCCCTATACTGGCTGAACGAGACACAGCAGTCCGCATTGGATTCGGGTGGAATTTGGATTTTTGGTGAATATTTTAATGAAAAAAGTCGCCTTTTTCATGAAAACGTCGGGCGATTTTTTCAATAGCTTCCAGGTCTTTGGACCGATTGACTCGAAATTTCTCCCAGATGTGGCCCTATACTGGCTGAACGAGACACAGCAGTCCGCATTGGATTCGGGTGGAATTTGGATTTTTGGTGAATATTTTAGTGAGAGGGACAATGTTTCATGAGGCTGGCTTAAGGCTGGGGCTAGGGTTAGGGTTAGGGTTAGGGTTACGGGGCTAGGGTTAGGGTTATGGGGCTAGGGTTAGGGTTACGATCGTCTTTTGACCGATTGACTCGAAATTGAACACAAATGTTCTCCATACTGGCGAAAGAAAGACCAGCAGTTTTTATTGATTTTTAGTGAAATTTGGATTTTTGGTGAATATTTTAATGAAAAAAGTCGCCTTTTTCATGAAAACGTCGGGCGATTTTTTCAATAGCTTCCAGGTCTTTGGACCGATTGACTCGAAATTTCTCCCAGATGTGGCCCTATACTGGCTGAACGAGACACAGCAGTCCGCATTGGATTCGGGTGGAATTTGGATTTTTGGTGAATATTTTAATGAAAAAAGTCGCCTTTTTCATGAAAACGTCGGGCGATTTTTTCAATAGCTTCCAGGTCTTTGGACCGATTGACTCGAAATTTCTCCCAGATGTGGCCCTATACTGGCTGAACGAGACACAGCAGTCCGCATTGGATTCGGGTGGAATTTGGATTTTTGGTGAATATTTTAATGAAAAAAGTCGCCTTTTTCATGAAAACGTCGGGCGATTTTTTCAATAGCTTCCAGGCCTTTGGACCGATTGACTCGAAATTTCTCCCATATGTGGCCCTATACTGGCTGAACGAGACACAGCAGTCCCCATTGGATTTGGGTGGAATTTGGATTTTTGGTGAATATTTTAGTGAGAGGGACAATGTTTCATGAGGCTGGCTTAAGGCTGGGGCTAGGGTTAGGGTTAGGGTTAGGGTTACGGGGCTAGGGTTAGTGTTATGGGGCTAGGGTTAGGGTTACGGTCGTCTTTTGACCGATTGACTCGAAATTGAACACAAATGTTCTCCATACTGGCGAAAGAAAGACCAGCAGTTTTTATTGATTTTTAGTGAAATTTGGATTTTTGGTGAATATTTTAATGAAAAAAGTCGCCTTTTTCATGAAAACGTCGGGCGATTTTTTCAATAGCTTCCAGGTCTTTGGACCGATTGACTCGAAATTTCTCCCAGATGTGGCCCTATACTGGCTGAACGAGACACAGCAGTCCGCATTGGATTCGGGTGGAATTTGGATTTTTGGTGAATATTTTAATGAAAAAAGTCGCGTTTTTCATGAAAACGTCGGGCGATTTTTTCAATAGCTTCCAGGTCTTTGGACCGATTGACTCGAAATTTCTCCCAGATGTGGCCCTATACTGGCTGAACGAGACACAGCAGTCCGCATTGGATTCGGGTGGAATTTGGATTTTTGGTGAATATTTTAATGAAAAAAGTCGCCTTTTTCATGAAAACGTCGGGCGATTTTTTCAATAGCTTCCAGGTCTTTGGACCGATTGACTCGAAATTTCTCCCAGATGTGGCCCTATACTGGCTGAACGAGACACAGCAGTCCGCATTGGATTCGGGTGGAATTTGGATTTTTGGTGAATATTTTAGTGAGAGGGACAATGTTTCATGAGGCTGGCTTAAGGCTGGGGCTAGGGTTAGGGTTAGGGTTACGGGGCTAGGGTTAGGGTTATGGGGCTAGGGTTAGGGTTACGGTCGTCTTTTGACCGATTGACTCGAAATTGAACACAAATGTTCTCCATACTGGCGAAAGAAAGACCAGCAGTTTTTATTGATTTTTAGTGAAATTTGGATTTTTGGTGAATATTTTAATGAAAAAAGTCGCCTTTTTCATGAAAACGTCGGGCGATTTTTTCAATAGCTTCCAGGTCTTTGGACCGATTGACTCGAAATTTCTCCCAGATGTGGCCCTATACTGGCTGAACGAGACACAGCAGTCCGCATTGGATTCGGGTGGAATTTGGATTTTTGGTGAATATTTTAATGAAAAAAGTCGCCTTTTTCATGAAAACGTCGGGCGATTTTTTCAATAGCTTCCAGGTCTTTGGACCGATTGACTCGAAATTTCTCCCAGATGTGGCCCTATACTGGCTGAACGAGACACAGCAGTCCGCATTGGATTCGGGTGGAATTTGGATTTTTGGTGAATATTTTAGTGAGAGGGACAATGTTTCATGAGGCTGGCTTAAGGCTGGGGCTAGGGTTAGGGTTAGGGTTAGGGTTACGGGGCTAGGGTTAGGGTTATGGGGCTAGGGTTAGGGTTACGGTCGTCTTTTGACCGATTGACTCGAAATTGAACACAAATGTTCTCCATACTGGCGAAAGAAAGACCAGCAGTTTTTATTGATTTTTAGTGAAATTTGGATTTTTGGTGAATATTTTAATGAAAAAAGTCGCCTTTTTCATGAAAACGTCGGGCGATTTTTTCAATAGCTTCCAGGTCTTTGGACCGATTGACTCGAAATTTCTCCCAGATGTGGCCCTATACTGGCTGAACGAGACACAGCAGTCCGCATTGGATTCGGGTGGAATTTGGATTTTTGGTGAATATTTTAATGAAAAAAGTCGCCTTTTTCATGAAAACGTCGGGCGATTTTTTCAATAGCTTCCAGGTCTTTGGACCGATTGACTCGAAATTTCTCCCAGATGTGGCCCTATACTGGCTGAACGAGACACAGCAGTCCGCATTGGATTCGGGTGGAATTTGGATTTTTGGTGAATATTTTAATGAAAAAAGTCGCCTTTTTCATGAAAAAGTCGGGCGATTTTTTCAATAGCTTCCAGGTCTTTGGACCGATTGACTCGAAATTTCTCCCAGATGTGGCCCTATACTGGCTGAACGAGACACAGCAGTCCGCATTGGATTCGGGTGGAATTTGGATTTTTGGTGAATATTTTAGTGAGAGGGACAATGTTTCATGAGGCTGGCTTAAGGCTGGGGCTAGGGTTAGGGTTAGGGTTAGGGTTACGGGGCTAGGGTTAGGGTTATGGGGCTAGGGTTAGGGTTACGGTCGTCTTTTGACCGATTGACTCGAAATTGAACACAAATGTTCTCCATACTGGCGAAAGAAAGACCAGCAGTTTTTATTGATTTTTAGTGAAATTTGGATTTTTGGTGAATATTTTAATGAAAAAAGTCGCCTTTTTCATGAAAACGTCGGGCGATTTTTTCAATAGCTTCCAGGTCTTTGGACCGATTGACTCGAAATTTCTCCCAGATGTGGCCCTATACTGGCTGAACGAGACACAGCAGTCCGCATTGGATTCGGGTGGAATTTGGATTTTTGGTGAATATTTTAGTGAGAGGGACAATGTTTCATGAGGCTGGCTTAAGGCTGGGGCTAGGGTTAGGGTTAGGGTTACGGGGCTAGGGTTAGGGTTATGGGGCTAGGGTTAGGGTTACGGTCGTCTTTTGACCGATTGACTCGAAATTGAACACAAATGTTCTCCATACTGGCGAAAGAAAGACCAGCAGTTTTTATTGATTTTTAGTGAAATTTGGATTTTTGGTGAATATTTTAATGAAAAAAGTCGCCTTTTTCATGAAAACGTCGGGCGATTTTTTCAATAGCTTCCAGGTCTTTGGACCGATTGACTCGAAATTTCTCCCAGATGTGGCCCTATACTGGCTGAACGAGACACAGCAGTCCGCATTGGATTCGGGTCGAATTTGGATTTTTGGTGAATATTTTAATGAAAAAAGTCGCCTTTTTCATGAAAACGTCGGGCGATTTTTTCAATAGCTTCCAGGTCTTTGGACCGATTGACTCGAAATTTCTCCCAGATGTGGCCCTATACTGGCTGAACGAGACACAGCAGTCCGCATTGGATTCGGGTGGAATTTGGATTTTTGGTGAATATTTTAATGAAAAAAGTCGCCTTTTTCATGAAAACGTCGGGCGATTTTTTCAATAGCTTCCAGGTCTTTGGACCGATTGACTCGAAATTTCTCCCAGGTGTGGCCCTATACTGGCTGAACGAGACACAGCAGTCCGCATTGGATTCGGGTGGAATTTGGATTTTTGGTGAATATTTTAGTCAGAGGGACAATGTTTCATGAGGCTGGCTTAAGGCTGGGGCTAGGGTTAGGGTTAGGGTTAGGGTTACGGGGCTAGGGTTAGGGTTATGGGGCTAGGGTTAGGGCTACGGTCGTCTTTTGACCGATTGACTCGAAATTGAACACAAATGTTCTCCATACTGGCGAAAGAAAGACCAGCAGTTTTTATTGATTTTTAGTGAAATTTGGATTTTTGGTGAATATTTTAATGAAAAAAGTCGCCTTTTTCATGAAAACGTCGGGCGATTTTTTCAATAGCTTCCAGGTCTTTGGACCGATTGACTCGAAATTTCTCCCAGATGTGGCCCTATACTGGCTGAACGAGACACAGCAGTCCGCATTGGATTCGGGTGGAATTTGGATTTTTGGTGAATATTTTAGTGAGAGGGACAATGTTTCATGAGGCTGGCTTAAGGCTGGGGCTAGGGTTAGGGTTAGGGTTACGGGGCTAGGGTTAGGGTTATGGGGCTAGGGTTAGGGTTACGGTCGTCTTTTGACCGATTGACTCGAAATTGAACACAAATGTTCTCCATACTGGCGAAAGAAAGACCAGCAGTTTTTATTGATTTTTAGTGAAATTTGGATTTTTGGTGAATATTTTAATGAAAAAAGTCGCCTTTTTCATGAAAACGTCGGGCGATTTTTTCAATAGCTTCCAGGTCTTTGGACCGATTGACTCGAAATTTCTCCCAGATGTGGCCCTATACTGGCTGAACGAGACACAGCAGTCCGCATTGGATTCGGGTGGAATTTGGATTTTTGGTGAATATTTTAATGAAAAAAGTCGCCTTTTTCATGAAAACGTCGGGCGATTTTTTCAATAGCTTCCAGGTCTTTGGACCGATTGACTCGAAATTTCTCCCAGATGTGGCCCTATACTGGCTGAACGAGACACAGCAGTCCGCATTGGATTCGGGTGGAATTTGGATTTTTGGTGAATATTTTAGTGAGAGGGACAATGTTTCATGAGGCTGGCTTAAGGCTGGGGCTAGGGTTAGGGTTAGGGTTAGGGTTACGGGGCTAGGGTTAGGGTTATGGGGCTAGGGTTAGGGTTACGGTCGTCTTTTGACCGATTGACTCGAAATTGAACACAAATGTTCTCCATACTGGCGAAAGAAAGACCAGCAGTTTTTATTGATTTTTAGTGAAATTTGGATTTTTGGTGAATATTTTAATGAAAAAAGTCGCCTTTTTCATGAAAACGTCGGGCGATTTTTTCAATAGCTTCCAGGTCTTTGGACCGATTGACTCGAAATTTCTCCCAGATGTGGCCCTATACTGGCTGAACGAGACACAGCAGTCCGCATTGGATTCGGGTGGAATTTGGATTTTTGGTGAATATTTTAATGAAAAAAGTCGCCTTTTTCATGAAAACGTCGGGCGATTTTTTCAATAGCTTCCAGGTCTTTGGACCGATTGACTCGAAATTTCTCCCAGATGTGGCCCTATACTGGCTGAACGAGACACAGCAGTCCGCATTGGATTCGGGTGGAATTTGGATTTTTGGTGAATATTTTAATGAAAAAAGTCGCCTTTTTCATGAAAACGTCGGGCGATTTTTTCAATAGCTTCCAGGTCTTTGGACCGATTGACTCGAAATTTCTCCCAGATGTGGCCCTATACTGGCTGAACGAGACACAGCAGTCCGCATTGGATTCGGGTGGAATTTGGATTTTTGGTGAATATTTTAGTGAGAGGGACAATGTTTCATGAGGCTGGCTTAAGGCTGGGGCTAGGGTTAGGGTTAGGGTTAGGGTTACGGGGCTAGGGTTAGGGTTATGGGGCTAGGGTTAGGGTTACGGTCGTCTTTTGACCGATTGACTCGAAATTGAACACAAATGTTCTCCATACTGGCGAAAGAAAGACCAGCAGTTTTTATTGATTTTTAGTGAAATTTGGATTTTTGGTGAATATTTTAATGAAAAAAGTCGCCTTTTTCATGAAAACGTCGGGCGATTTTTTCAATAGCTTCCAGGTCTTTGGACCGATTGACTCGAAATTTCTCCCAGATGTGGCCCTATACTGGCTGAACGAGACACAGCAGTCCGCATTGGATTCGGGTGGAATTTGGATTTTTGGTGAATATTTTAGTGAGAGGGACAATGTTTCATGAGGCTGGCTTAAGGCTGGGGCTAGGGTTAGGGTTAGGGTTACGGGGCTAGGGTTAGGGTTATGGGGCTAGGGTTAGGGTTACGGTCGTCTTTTGACCGATTGACTCGAAATTGAACACAAATGTTCTCCATACTGGCGAAAGAAAGACCAGCAGTTTTTATTGATTTTTAGTGAAATTTGGATTTTTGGTGAATATTTTAATGAAAAAAGTCGCCTTTTTCATGAAAACGTCGGGCGATTTTTTCAATAGCTTCCAGGTCTTTGGACCGATTGACTCGAAATTTCTCCCAGATGTGGCCCTATACTGGCTGAACGAGACACAGCAGTCCGCATTGGATTCGGGTGGAATTTGGATTTTTGGTGAATATTTTAATGAAAAAAGTCGCCTTTTTCATGAAAACGTCGGGCGATTTTTTCAATAGCTTCCAGGTCTTTGGACCGATTGACTCGAAATTTCTCCCAGATGTGGCCCTATACTGGCTGAACGAGACACAGCAGTCCGCATTGGATTCGGGTGGAATTTGGATTTTTGGTGAATATTTTAATGAAAAAAGTCGCCTTTTTCATGAAAACGTCGGGCGATTTTTTCAATAGCTTCCAGGTCTTTGGACCGATTGACTCGAAATTTCTCCCAGGTGTGGCCCTATACTGGCTGAACGAGACACAGCAGTCCGCATTGGATTCGGGTGGAATTTGGATTTTTGGTGAATATTTTAGTGAGAGGGACAATGTTTCATGAGGCTGGCTTAAGGCTGGGGCTAGGGTTAGGGTTAGGGTTAGGGTTACGGGGCTAGGGTTAGGGTTATGGGGCTAGGGTTAGGGCTACGGTCGTCTTTTGACCGATTGACTCGAAATTGAACACAAATGTTCTCCATACTGGCGAAAGAAAGACCAGCAGTTTTTATTGATTTTTAGTGAAATTTGGATTTTTGGTGAATATTTTAATGAAAAAAGTCGCCTTTTTCATGAAAACGTCGGGCGATTTTTTCAATAGCTTCCAGGTCTTTGGACCGATTGACTCGAAATTTCTCCCAGATGTGGCCCTATACTGGCTGAACGAGACACAGCAGTCCGCATTGGATTCGGGTGGAATTTGGATTTTTGGTGAATATTTTAATGAAAAAAGTCGCCTTTTTCATGAAAACGTCGGGCGATTTTTTCAATAGCTTCCAGGTCTTTGGACCGATTGACTCGAAATTTCTCCCAGATGTGGCCCTATACTGGCTGAACGAGACACAGCAGTCCGCATTGGATTCGGGTGGAATTTGGATTTTTGGTGAATATTTTAATGAAAAAAGTCGCCTTTTTCATGAAAACGTCGGGCGATTTTTTCAATAGCTTCCAGGTCTTTGGACCGATTGACTCGAAATTTCTCCCAGATGTGGCCCTATACTGGCTGAACGAGACACAGCAGTCCGCATTGGATTCGGGTGGAATTTGGATTTTTGGTGAATATTTTAGTGAGAGGGACAATGTTTCATGAGGCTGGCTTAAGGCTGGGGCTAGGGTTAGGGTTAGGGTTAGGGTTACGGGGCTAGGGTTAGGGTTATGGGGCTAGGGTTAGGGTTACGGTCGTCTTTTGACCGATTGACTCGAAATTGAACACAAATGTTCTCCATACTGGCGAAAGAAAGACCAGCAGTTTTTATTGATTTTTAGTGAAATTTGGATTTTTGGTGAATATTTTAATGAAAAAAGTCGCCTTTTTCATGAAAACGTCGGGCGATTTTTTCAATAGCTTCCAGGTCTTTGGACCGATTGACTCGAAATTTCTCCCAGATGTGGCCCTATACTGGCTGAACGAGACACAGCAGTCCGCATTGGATTCGGGTGGAATTTGGATTTTTGGTGAATATTTTAATGAAAAAAGTCGCCTTTTTCATGAAAACGTCGGGCGATTTTTTCAATAGCTTCCAGGTCTTTGGACCGATTGACTCGAAATTTCTCCCAGATGTGGCCCTATACTGGCTGAACGAGACACAGCAGTCCGCATTGGATTCGGGTGGAATTTGGATTTTTGGTGAATATTTTAATGAAAAAAGTCGCCTTTTTCATGAAAACGTCGGGCGATTTTTTCAATAGCTTCCAGGTCTTTGGACCGATTGACTCGAAATTTCTCCCAGATGTGGCCCTATACTGGCTGAACGAGACACAGCAGTCCACATTGGATTCGGGTGGAATTTGGATTTTTGGTGAATATTTTAATGAAAAAAGTCGCCTTTTTCATGAAAACGTCGGGCGATTTTTTCAATAGCTTCCAGGTCTTTGGACCGATTGACTCGAAATTTCTCCCAGATGTGGCCCTATACTGGCTGAACGAGACACAGCAGTCCGCATTGGATTCGGGTGGAATTTGGATTTTTGGTGAATATTTTAGTGACAGGGACAATGTTTCATGAGGCTGGCTTAAGGCTGGGGCTAGGGTTAGGGTTAGGGTTAGGGTTACGGGGCTAGGGTTAGGGTTATGGGGCTAGGGTTAGGGTTACGGTCGTCTTTTGACCGATTGACTCGAAATTGAACACAAATGTTCTCCATACTGGCGAAAGAAAGACCAGCAGTTTTTATTGATTTTTAGTGAAATTTGGATTTTTGGTGAATATTTTAATGAAAAAAGTCGCCTTTTTCATGAAAACGTCGGGCGATTTTTTCAATAGCTTCCAGGTCTTTGGACCGATTGACTCGAAATTTCTCCCAGATGTGGCCCTATACTGGCTGAACGAGACACAGCAGTCCGCATTGGATTCGGGTGGAATTTGGATTTTTGGTGAATATTTTAATGAAAAAAGTCGCCTTTTTCATGAAAACGTCGGGCGATTTTTTCAATAGCTTCCAGGTCTTTGGACCGATTGACTCGAAATTTCTCCCAGATGTGGCCCTATACTGGCTGAACGAGACACAGCAGTCCGCATTGGATTCGGGTGGAATTTGGATTTTTGGTGAATATTTTAATGAAAAAAGTCGCCTTTTTCATGAAAACGTCGGGCGATTTTTTCAATAGCTTCCAGGTCTTTGGACCGATTGACTCGAAATTTCTCCCAGGTGTGGCCCTATACTGGCTGAACGAGACACAGCAGTCCGCATTGGATTCGGGTGGAATTTGGATTTTTGGTGAATATTTTCGTGAGAGGGACAATGTTTCATGAGGCTGGCTTAAGGCTGGGGCTAGGGTTAGGGTTAGGGTTACGGGGCTAGGGTTAGGGTTATGGGGCTAGGGTTAGGGTTACGGTCGTCTTTTGACCGATTGACTCGAAATTGAACACAAATGTTCTCCATACTGGCGAAAGAAAGACCAGCAGTTTTTATTGATTTTTAGTGAAATTTGGATTTTTGGTGAATATTTTAATGAAAAAAGTCGCCTTTTTCATGAAAACGTCAGGCGATTTTTTCAATAGCTTCCAGGTCTTTGGACCGATTGACTCGAAATTTCTCCCAGATGTGGCCCTATACTGGCTGAACGAGACACAGCAGTCCGCATTGGATTCGGGTGGAATTTGGATTTTTGGTGAATATTTTAATGAAAAAAGTCGCCTTTTTCATGAAAACGTCGGGCGATTTTTTCAATAGCTTCCAGGTCTTTGGACCGATTGACTCGAAATTTCTCCCAGATGTGGCCCTATACTGGCTGAACGAGACACAGCAGTCCGCATTGGATTCGGGTGGAATTTGGATTTTTGGTGAATATTTTAATGAAAAAAGTCGCCTTTTTCATGAAAACGTCGGGCGATTTTTTCAATAGCTTCCAGGTCTTTGGACCGATTGACTCGAAATTTCTCCCAGATGTGGCCCTATACTGGCTGAACGAGACACAGCAGTCCGCATTGGATTCGGGTGGAATTTGGATTTTTGGTGAATATTTTAGTGACAGGGACAATGTTTCATGAGGCTGGCTTAAGGCTGGGGCTAGGGTTAGGGTTAGGGTTAGGGTTACGGGGCTAGGGTTAGGGTTATGGGGCTAGGGTTAGGGTTACGGTCGTCTTTTGACCGATTGACTCGAAATTGAACACAAATGTTCTCCATACTGGCGAAAGAAAGACCATCAGTTTTTATTGATTTTTAGTGAAATTTGGATTTTTGGTGAATATTTTAATGAAAAAAGTCGCCTTTTTCATGAAAACGTCGGGCGATTTTTTCAATAGCTTCCAGGTCTTTGGACCGATTGACTCGAAATTTCTCCCAGATGTGGCCCTATACTGGCTGAACGAGACACAGCAGTCCGCATTGGATTCGGGTGGAATTTGGATTTTTGGTGAATATTTTAATGAAAAAAGTCGCCTTTTTCATGAAAACGTCGGGCGATTTTTTCAATAGCTTCCAGGTCTTTGGACCGATTGACTCGAAATTTCTCCCAGATGTGGCCCTATACTGGCTGAACGAGACACAGCAGTCCGCATTGGATTCGGGTGGAATTTGGATTTTTGGTGAATATTTTAATGAAAAAAGTCGCCTTTTTCATGAAAACGTCGGGCGATTTTTTCAATAGCTTCCAGGTCTTTGGACCGATTGACTCGAAATTTCTCCCAGGTGTGGCCCTATACTGGCTGAACGAGACACAGCAGTCCGCATTGGATTCGGGTGGAATTTGGATTTTTGGTGAATATTTTAGTGAGAGGGACAATGTTTCATGAGGCTGGCTTAAGGCTGGGGCTAGGGTTAGGGTTAGGGTTAGGGTTACGGGGCTAGGGTTAGGGTTATGGGGCTAGGGTTAGGGTTACGGTCGTCTTTTGACCGATTGACTCGAAATTGAACACAAATGTTCTCCATACTGGCGAAAGAAAGACCAGCAGTTTTTATTGATTTTTAGTGAAATTTGGATTTTTGGTGAATATTTTAATGAAAAAAGTCGCCTTTTTCATGAAAACGTCGGGCGATTTTTTCAATAGCTTCCAGGTCTTTGGACCGATTGACTCGAAATTTCTCCCAGATGTGGCCCTATACTGGCTGAACGAGACACAGCAGTCCGCATTGGATTCGGGTGGAATTTGGATTTTTGGTGAATATTTTAATGAAAAAAGTCGCCTTTTTCATGAAAACGTCGGGCGATTTTTTCAATAGCTTCCAGGTCTTTGGACCGATTGACTCGAAATTTCTCCCAGATGTGGCCCTATACTGGCTGAACGAGACACAGCAGTCCGCATTGGATTCGGGTGGAATTTGGATTTTTGGTGAATATTTTAATGAAAAAAGTCGCCTTTTTCATGAAAACGTCGGGCGATTTTTTCAATAGCTTCCAGGTCTTTGGACCGATTGACTCGAAATTTCTCCCAGATGTGGCCCTATACTGGCTGAACGAGACACAGCAGTCCGCATTGGATTCGGGTGGAATTTGGATTTTTGGTGAATATTTTAGTGAGAGGGACAATGTTTCATGAGGCTGGCTTAAGGCTGGGGCTAGGGTTAGGGTTAGGGTTAGGGTTACGGGGCTAGGGTTAGGGTTATGGGGCTAGGGTTAGGGTTACGGTCGTCTTTTGACCGATTGACTCGAAATTGAACACAAATGTTCTCCATACTGGCGAAAGAAAGACCAGCAGTTTTTATTGATTTTTAGTGAAATTTGGATTTTTGGTGAATATTTTAATGAAAAAAGTCGCCTTTTTCATGAAAACGTCGGGCGATTTTTTCAATAGCTTCCAGGTCTTTGGACCGATTGACTCGAAATTTCTCCCAGATGTGGCCCTATACTGGCTGAACGAGACACAGCAGTCCGCATTGGATTCGGGTGGAATTTGGATTTTTGGTGAATATTTTAGTGAGAGGGACAATGTTTCATGAGGCTGGCTTAAGGCTGGGGCTAGGGTTAGGGTTAGGGTTAGGGTTACGGGGCTAGGGTTAGGGTTATGGGGCTAGGGTTAGGGTTACGGTCGTCTTTTGACCGATTGACTCGAAATTGAACACAAATGTTCTCCATACTGGCGAAAGAAAGACCAGCAGTTTTTATTGATTTTTAGTGAAATTTGGATTTTTGGTGAATATTTTAATGAAAAAAGTCGCCTTTTTCATGAAAACGTCGGGCGATTTTTTCAATAGCTTCCAGGTCTTTGGACCGATTGACTCGAAATTTCTCCCAGATGTGGCCCTATACTGGCTGAACGAGACACAGCAGTCCGCATTGGATTCGGGTGGAATTTGGATTTTTGGTGAATATTTTAATGAAAAAAGTCGCCTTTTTCATGAAAACGTCGGGCGATTTTTTCAATAGCTTCCAGGTCTTTGGACCGATTGACTCGAAATTTCTCCCAGATGTGGCCCTATACTGGCTGAACGAGACACAGCAGTCCGCATTGGATTCGGGTGGAATTTGGATTTTTGGTGAATATTTTAATGAAAAAAGTCGCCTTTTTCATGAAAACGTCGGGCGATTTTTTCAATAGCTTCCAGGTCTTTGGACCGATTGACTCGAAATTTCTCCCAGATGTGGCCCTATACTGGCTGAACGAGACACAGCAGTCCGCATTGGATTCGGGTGGAATTTGGATTTTTGGTGAATATTTTAGTGACAGGGACAATGTTTCATGAGGCTGGCTTAAGGCTGGGGCTAGGGTTAGGGTTAGGGTTACGGGGCTAGGGTTAGGGTTATGGGGCTAGGGTTAGGGTTACGGTCGTCTTTTGACCGATTGACTCGAAATTGAACACAAATGTTCTCCATACTGGCGAAAGAAAGACCAGCAGTTTTTATTGATTTTTAGTGAAATTTGGATTTTTGGTGAATATTTTAATGAAAAAAGTCGCCTTTTTCATGAAAACGTCGGGCGATTTTTTCAATAGCTTCCAGGTCTTTGGACCGATTGACTCGAAATTTCTCCCAGATGTGGCCCTATACTGGCTGAACGAGACACAGCAGTCCGCATTGGATTCGGGTGGAATTTGGATTTTTGGTGAATATTTTAATGAAAAAAGTCGCCTTTTTCATGAAAACGTCGGGCGATTTTTTCAATAGCTTCCAGGTCTTTGGACCGATTGACTCGAAATTTCTCCCAGATGTGGCCCTATACTGGCTGAACGAGACACAGCAGTCCGCATTGGATTCGGGTGGAATTTGGATTTTTGGTGAATATTTTAATGAAAATATATAATAATATTTTAGTGAGAGGGACAATGTTTCATGAGGCTGGCTTAAGGCTGGGGCTACGGTTAGGGTTAGGGTTAGGGTTACGGGGCTAGGGTTAGGGTTATGGGGCTAGGGTTAGGGTTACGGTCGTCTTTTGACCGATTGACTCGAAATTGAACACAAATGTTCTCCATACTGGCGAAAGAAAGACCAGCAGTTTTTATTGATTTTTAGTGAAATTTGGATTTTTGGTGAATATTTTAATGAAAAAAGTCGCCTTTTTCATGAAAACATCGGGCGATTTTTTCAATAGCTTCCAGGTCTTTGGACCGATTGACTCGAAATTTCTCCCAGATGTGGCCCTATACTGGCTGAACGAGACACAGCAGTCCGCATTGGATTCGGGTGGAATTTGGATTTTTGGTGAATATTTTAGTGAGAGGGACAATGTTTCATGAGGCTGGCTTAAGGCTGGGGCTAGGGTTAGGGTTAGGGTTAGGGATACGGGCTAGGGTTAGGGTTATGGGGCTAGGGTTAGGGTTACGGTCGTCTTTTGACCGATTGACTCGAAATTGAACACAAATGTTCTCCATACTGGCGAAAGAAAGACCAGCAGTTTTTATTGATTTTTAGTGAAATTTGGATTTTTGGTGAATATTTTAATGAAAAAAGTCGCCTTTTTCATGAAAACATCAGGCGATTTTTTCAATAGCTTCCAGGTCTTTGGACCGATTGACTCAAAATTTCTCCCAGATGTGGCCCTATACTGGCTGAACGAGACACAGCAGTCCGCATTGGATTCGGGTGGAATTTGGATTTTTGGTGAATATTTTAATGAAAAAAGTCGCCTTTTTCATGAAAACGTCGGGCGATTTTTTCAATAGCTTCCAGGTCTTTGGACCGATTGACTCGAAATTTCTCCCAGATGTGGCCCTATACTGGCTGAACGAGACACAGCAGTCCGCATTGGATTCGGGTGGAATTTGGATTTTTGGTGAATATTTTAATGAAAAAAGTCGCCTTTTTCATGAAAACGTCGGGCGATTTTTTCAATAGCTTCCAGGTCTTTGGACCGATTGACTCGAAATTTCTCCCAGATGTGGCCCTATACTGGCTGAACGAGACACAGCAGTCCGCATTGGATTCGGGTGGAATTTGGATTTTTGGTGAATATTTTAGTGAGAGGGACAATGTTTCATGAGGATGGCTTAAGGCTGGGGCTAGGGTTAGGGTTAGGGTTACGGGGCTAGGGTTAGGGTTATGGGGCTAGGGTTAGGGTTACGGTCGTCTTTTGACCGATTGACTCGAAATTGAACACAAATGTTCTCCATACTGGCGAAAGAAAGACCAGCAGTTTTTATTGATTTTTAGTGAAATTTGGATTTTTGGTGAATATTTTAATGAAAAAAGTCGCCTTTTTCATGAAAACGTCGGGCGATTTTTTCAATAGCTTCCAGGTCTTTGGACCGATTGACTCGAAATTTCTCCCAGATGTGGCCCTATACTGGCTGAACGAGACACAGCAGTCCGCATTGGATTCGGGTGGAATTTGGATTTTTGGTGAATATTTTAGTGAGAGGGACAATGTTTCATGAGGCTGGCTTAAGGCTGGGGCTAGGGTTAGGGTTAGGGTTAGGGTTACGGGGCTAGGGTTAGGGTTATGGGGCTAGGGTTAGGGTTACGGTCGTCTTTTGACCGATTGACTCGAAATTGAACACAAATGTTCTCCATACTGGCGAAAGAAAGACCAGCAGTTTTTATTGATTTTTAGTGAAATTTGGATTTTTGGTGAATATTTTAATGAAAAAAGTCGCCTTTTTCATGAAAACGTCAGGCGATTTTTTCAATAGCTTCCAGGTCTTTGGACCGATTGACTCGAAATTTCTCCCAGATGTGGCCCTATACTGGCTGAACGAGACACAGCAGTCCGCATTGGATTCGGGTGGAATTTGGATTTTTGGTGAATATTTTAATGAAAAAAGTCGCCTTTTTCATGAAAACGTCGGGCGATTTTTTCAATAGCTTCCAGGTCTTTGGACCGATTGACTCGAAATTTCTCCCAGATGTGGCCCTATACTGGCTGAACGAGACACAGCAGTCCGCATTGGATTCGGGTGGAATTTGGATTTTTGGTGAATATTTTAATGAAAAAAGTCGCCTTTTTCATGAAAACGTCGGGCGATTTTTTCAATAGCTTCCAGGCCTTTGGACCGATTGACTCGAAATTTCTCCCATATGTGGCCCTATACTGGCTGAACGAGACACAGCAGTCCCCATTGGATTTGGGTGGAATTTGGATTTTTGGTGAATATTTTAGTGAGAGGGACAATGTTTCATGAGGCTGGCTTAAGGCTGGGGCTAGGGTTAGGGTTAGGGTTACGGGGCTAGGGTTAGGGTTATGGGGCTAGGGTTAGGGTTACGGTCGTCTTTTGACCGATTGACTCGAAATTGAACACAAATGTTCTCCATACTGGCGAAAGAAAGACCAGCAGTTTTTATTGATTTTTAGTGAAATTTGGATTTTTGGTGAATATTTTAATGAAAAAAGTCGCCTTTTTCATGAAAACGTCGGGCGATTTTTTCAATAGCTTCCAGGTCTTTGGACCGATTGACTCGAAATTTCTCCCAGATGTGGCCCTATACTGGCTGAACGAGACACAGCAGTCCGCATTGGATTCGGGTGGAATTTGGATTTTTGGTGAATATTTTAATGAAAAAAGTCGCGTTTTTCATGAAAACGTCGGGCGATTTTTTCAATAGCTTCCAGGTCTTTGGACCGATTGACTCGAAATTTCTCCCAGATGTGGCCCTATACTGGCTGAACGAGACACAGCAGTCCGCATTGGATTCGGGTGGAATTTGGATTTTTGGTGAATATTTTAATGAAAAAAGTCGCCTTTTTCATGAAAACGTCGGGCGATTTTTTCAATAGCTTCCAGGTCTTTGGACCGATTGACTCGAAATTTCTCCCAGATGTGGCCCTATACTGGCTGAACGAGACACAGCAGTCCGCATTGGATTCGGGTGGAATTTGGATTTTTGGTGAATATTTTAGTGAGAGGGACAATGTTTCATGAGGCAGGCTTAAGGCTGGGGCTAGGGTTAGGGTTAGGGTTACGGGGCTAGGGTTAGGGTTATGGGGCTAGGGTTAGGGTTACGGTCGTCTTTTGACCGATTGACTCGAAATTGAACACAAATGTTCTCCATACTGGCGAAAGAAAGACCAGCAGTTTTTATTGATTTTTAGTGAAATTTGGATTTTTGGTGAATATTTTAATGAAAAAAGTCGCCTTTTTCATGAAAACGTCGGGCGATTTTTTCAATAGCTTCCAGGTCTTTGGACCGATTGACTCGAAATTTCTCCCAGATGTGGCCCTATACTGGCTGAACGAGACACAGCAGTCCGCATTGGATTCGGGTGGAATTTGGATTTTTGGTGAATATTTTAATGAAAAAAGTCGCCTTTTTCATGAAAACGTCGGGCGATTTTTTCAATAGCTTCCAGGTCTTTGGACCGATTGACTCGAAATTTCTCCCAGATGTGGCCCTATACTGGCTGAACGAGACACAGCAGTCCGCATTGGATTCGGGTGGAATTTGGATTTTTGGTGAATATTTTAGTGAGAGGGACAATGTTTCATGAGGCTGGCTTAAGGCTGGGGCTAGGGTTAGGGTTAGGGTTAGGGTTACGGGGCTAGGGTTAGGGTTATGGGGCTAGGGTTAGGGTTACGATCGTCTTTTGACCGATTGACTCGAAATTGAACACAAATGTTCTCCATACTGGCGAAAGAAAGACCAGCAGTTTTTATTGATTTTTAGTGAAATTTGGATTTTTGGTGAATATTTTAATGAAAAAAGTCGCCTTTTTCATGAAAACGTCGGGCGATTTTTTCAATAGCTTCCAGGTCTTTGGACCGATTGACTCGAAATTTCTCCCAGATGTGGCCCTATACTGGCTGAACGAGACACAGCAGTCCGCATTGGATTCGGGTGGAATTTGGATTTTTGGTGAATATTTTAATGAAAAAAGTCGCCTTTTTCATGAAAACGTCGGGCGATTTTTTCAATAGCTTCCAGGTCTTTGGACCGATTGACTCGAAATTTCTCCCAGATGTGGCCCTATACTGGCTGAACGAGACACAGCAGTCCGCATTGGATTCGGGTGGAATTTGGATTTTTGGTGAATATTTTAATGAAAAAAGTCGCCTTTTTCATGAAAACGTCGGGCGATTTTTTCAATAGCTTCCAGGCCTTTGGACCGATTGACTCGAAATTTCTCCCATATGTGGCCCTATACTGGCTGAACGAGACACAGCAGTCCCCATTGGATTTGGGTGGAATTTGGATTTTTGGTGAATATTTTAGTGAGAGGGACAATGTTTCATGAGGCTGGCTTAAGGCTGGGGCTAGGGTTAGGGTTAGGGTTACGGGGCTATGGTTAGTGTTATGGGGCTAGGGTTAGGGTTACGGTCGTCTTTTGACCGATTGACTCGAAATTGAACACAAATGTTCTCCATACTGGCGAAAGAAAGACCAGCAGTTTTTATTGATTTTTAGTGAAATTTGGATTTTTGGTGAATATTTTAATGAAAAAAGTCGCCTTTTTCATGAAAACGTCGGGCGATTTTTTCAATAGCTTCCAGGTCTTTGGACCGATTGACTCGAAATTTCTCCCAGATGTGGCCCTATACTGGCTGAACGAGACACAGCAGTCCGCATTGGATTCGGGTGGAATTTGGATTTTTGGTGAATATTTTAATGAAAAAAGTCGCGTTTTTCATGAAAACGTCGGGCGATTTTTTCAATAGCTTCCAGGTCTTTGGACCGATTGACTCGAAATTTCTCCCAGATGTGGCCCTATACTGGCTGAACGAGACACAGCAGTCCGCATTGGATTCGGGTGGAATTTGGATTTTTGGTGAATATTTTAATGAAAAAAGTCGCCTTTTTCATGAAAACGTCGGGCGATTTTTTCAATAGCTTCCAGGTCTTTGGACCGATTGACTCGAAATTTCTCCCAGATGTGGCCCTATACTGGCTGAACGAGACACAGCAGTCCGCATTGGATTCGGGTGGAATTTGGATTTTTGGTGAATATTTTAGTGAGAGGGACAATGTTTCATGAGGCTGGCTTAAGGCTGGGGCTAGGGTTAGGGTTAGGGTTACGGGGCTAGGGTTAGGGTTATGGGGCTAGGGTTAGGGTTACGGTCGTCTTTTGACCGATTGACTCGAAATTGAACACAAATGTTCTCCATACTGGCGAAAGAAAGACCAGCAGTTTTTATTGATTTTTAGTGAAATTTGGATTTTTGGTGAATATTTTAATGAAAAAAGTCGCCTTTTTCATGAAAACGTCGGGCGATTTTTTCAATAGCTTCCAGGTCTTTGGACCGATTGACTCGAAATTTCTCCCAGATGTGGCCCTATACTGGCTGAACGAGACACAGCAGTCCGCATTGGATTCGGGTGGAATTTGGATTTTTGGTGAATATTTTAATGAAAAAAGTCGCCTTTTTCATGAAAACGTCGGGCGATTTTTTCAATAGCTTCCAGGTCTTTGGACCGATTGACTCGAAATTTCTCCCAGATGTGGCCCTATACTGGCTGAACGAGACACAGCAGTCCGCATTGGATTCGGGTGGAATTTGGATTTTTGGTGAATATTTTAGTGAGAGGGACAATGTTTCATGAGGCTGGCTTAAGGCTGGGGCTAGGGTTAGGGTTAGGGTTAGGGTTACGGGGCTAGGGTTAGGGTTATGGGGCTAGGGTTAGGGTTACGGTCGTCTTTTGACCGATTGACTCGAAATTGAACACAAATGTTCTCCATACTGGCGAAAGAAAGACCAGCAGTTTTTATTGATTTTTAGTGAAATTTGGATTTTTGGTGAATATTTTAATGAAAAAAGTCGCCTTTTTCATGAAAACGTCGGGCGATTTTTTCAATAGCTTCCAGGTCTTTGGACCGATTGACTCGAAATTTCTCCCAGATGTGGCCCTATACTGGCTGAACGAGACACAGCAGTCCGCATTGGATTCGGGTGGAATTTGGATTTTTGGTGAATATTTTAATGAAAAAAGTCGCCTTTTTCATGAAAACGTCGGGCGATTTTTTCAATAGCTTCCAGGTCTTTGGACCGATTGACTCGAAATTTCTCCCAGATGTGGCCCTATACTGGCTGAACGAGACACAGCAGTCCGCATTGGATTCGGGTGGAATTTGGATTTTTGGTGAATATTTTAATGAAAAAAGTCGCCTTTTTCATGAAAAAGTCGGGCGATTTTTTCAATAGCTTCCAGGTCTTTGGACCGATTGACTCGAAATTTCTCCCAGATGTGGCCCTATACTGGCTGAACGAGACACAGCAGTCCGCATTGGATTCGGGTGGAATTTGGATTTTTGGTGAATATTTTAGTGAGAGGGACAATGTTTCATGAGGCTGGCTTAAGGCTGGGGCTAGGGTTAGGGTTAGGGTTAGGGTTACGGGGCTAGGGTTAGGGTTATGGGGCTAGGGTTAGGGTTACGGTCGTCTTTTGACCGATTGACTCGAAATTGAACACAAATGTTCTCCATACTGGCGAAAGAAAGACCAGCAGTTTTTATTGATTTTTAGTGAAATTTGGATTTTTGGTGAATATTTTAATGAAAAAAGTCGCCTTTTTCATGAAAACGTCGGGCGATTTTTTCAATAGCTTCCAGGTCTTTGGACCGATTGACTCGAAATTTCTCCCAGATGTGGCCCTATACTGGCTGAACGAGACACAGCAGTCCGCATTGGATTCGGGTGGAATTTGGATTTTTGGTGAATATTTTAGTGAGAGGGACAATGTTTCATGAGGCTGGCTTAAGGCTGGGGCTAGGGTTAGGGTTAGGGTTACGGGGCTAGGGTTAGGGTTATGGGGCTAGGGTTAGGGTTACGGTCGTCTTTTGACCGATTGACTCGAAATTGAACACAAATGTTCTCCATACTGGCGAAAGAAAGACCAGCAGTTTTTATTGATTTTTAGTGAAATTTGGATTTTTGGTGAATATTTTAATGAAAAAAGTCGCCTTTTTCATGAAAACGTCGGGCGATTTTTTCAATAGCTTCCAGGTCTTTGGACCGATTGACTCGAAATTTCTCCCAGATGTGGCCCTATACTGGCTGAACGAGACACAGCAGTCCGCATTGGATTCGGGTGGAATTTGGATTTTTGGTGAATATTTTAATGAAAAAAGTCGCCTTTTTCATGAAAACGTCGGGCGATTTTTTCAATAGCTTCCAGGTCTTTGGACCGATTGACTCGAAATTTCTCCCAGATGTGGCCCTATACTGGCTGAACGAGACACAGCAGTCCGCATTGGATTCGGGTGGAATTTGGATTTTTGGTGAATATTTTAATGAAAAAAGTCGCCTTTTTCATGAAAACGTCGGGCGATTTTTTCAATAGCTTCCAGGTCTTTGGACCGATTGACTCGAAATTTCTCCCAGGTGTGGCCCTATACTGGCTGAACGAGACACAGCAGTCCGCATTGGATTCGGGTGGAATTTGGATTTTTGGTGAATATTTTAGTCAGAGGGACAATGTTTCATGAGGCTGGCTTAAGGCTGGGGCTAGGGTTAGGGTTAGGGTTAGGGTTACGGGGCTAGGGTTAGGGTTATGGGGCTAGGGTTAGGGCTACGGTCGTCTTTTGACCGATTGACTCGAAATTGAACACAAATGTTCTCCATACTGGCGAAAGAAAGACCAGCAGTTTTTATTGATTTTTAGTGAAATTTGGATTTTTGGTGAATATTTTAATGAAAAAAGTCGCCTTTTTCATGAAAACGTCGGGCGATTTTTTCAATAGCTTCCAGGTCTTTGGACCGATTGACTCGAAATTTCTCCCAGATGTGGCCCTATACTGGCTGAACGAGACACAGCAGTCCGCATTGGATTCGGGTGGAATTTGGATTTTTGGTGAATATTTTAGTGAGAGGGACAATGTTTCATGAGGCTGGCTTAAGGCTGGGGCTAGGGTTAGGGTTAGGGTTACGGGGCTAGGGTTAGGGTTATGGGGCTAGGGTTAGGGTTACGGTCGTCTTTTGACCGATTGACTCGAAATTGAACACAAATGTTCTCCATACTGGCGAAAGAAAGACCAGCAGTTTTTATTGATTTTTAGTGAAATTTGGATTTTTGGTGAATATTTTAATGAAAAAAGTCGCCTTTTTCATGAAAACGTCGGGCGATTTTTTCAATAGCTTCCAGGTCTTTGGACCGATTGACTCGAAATTTCTCCCAGATGTGGCCCTATACTGGCTGAACGAGACACAGCAGTCCGCATTGGATTCGGGTGGAATTTGGATTTTTGGTGAATATTTTAATGAAAAAAGTCGCCTTTTTCATGAAAACGTCGGGCGATTTTTTCAATAGCTTCCAGGTCTTTGGACCGATTGACTCGAAATTTCTCCCAGATGTGGCCCTATACTGGCTGAACGAGACACAGCAGTCCGCATTGGATTCGGGTGGAATTTGGATTTTTGGTGAATATTTTAGTGAGAGGGACAATGTTTCATGAGGCTGGCTTAAGGCTGGGGCTAGGGTTAGGGTTAGGGTTACGGGGCTAGGGTTAGGGTTATGGGGCTAGGGTTAGGGTTACGGTCGTCTTTTGACCGATTGACTCGAAATTGAACACAAATGTTCTCCATACTGGCGAAAGAAAGACCAGCAGTTTTTATTGATTTTTAGTGAAATTTGGATTTTTGGTGAATATTTTAATGAAAAAAGTCGCCTTTTTCATGAAAACGTCGGGCGATTTTTTCAATAGCTTCCAGGTCTTTGGACCGATTGACTCGAAATTTCTCCCAGATGTGGCCCTATACTGGCTGAACGAGACACAGCAGTCCGCATTGGATTCGGGTGGAATTTGGATTTTTGGTGAATATTTTAATGAAAAAAGTCGCCTTTTTCATGAAAACGTCGGGCGATTTTTTCAATAGCTTCCAGGTCTTTGGACCGATTGACTCGAAATTTCTCCCAGATGTGGCCCTATACTGGCTGAACGAGACACAGCAGTCCGCATTGGATTCGGGTGGAATTTGGATTTTTGGTGAATATTTTAATGAAAAAAGTCGCCTTTTTCATGAAAACGTCGGGCGATTTTTTCAATAGCTTCCAGGTCTTTGGACCGATTGACTCGAAATTTCTCCCAGATGTGGCCCTATACTGGCTGAACGAGACACAGCAGTCCGCATTGGATTCGGGTGGAATTTGGATTTTTGGTGAATATTTTAGTGAGAGGGACAATGTTTCATGAGGCTGGCTTAAGGCTGGGGCTAGGGTTAGGGTTAGGGTTAGGGTTACGGGGCTAGGGTTAGGGTTATGGGGCTAGGGTTAGGGTTACGGTCGTCTTTTGACCGATTGACTCGAAATTGAACACAAATGTTCTCCATACTGGCGAAAGAAAGACCAGCAGTTTTTATTGATTTTTAGTGAAATTTAGATTTTTGGTGAATATTTTAATGAAAAAAGTCGCCTTTTTCATGAAAACGTCGGGCGATTTTTTCAATAGCTTCCAGGTCTTTGGACCGATTGACTCGAAATTTCTCCCAGATGTGGCCCTATACTGGCTGAACGAGACACAGCAGTCCGCATTGGATTCGGGTGGAATTTGGATTTTTGGTGAATATTTTAGTGAGAGGGACAATGTTTCATGAGGCTGGCTTAAGGCTGGGGCTAGGGTTAGGGTTAGGGTTACGGGGCTAGGGTTAGGGTTATGGGGCTAGGGTTAGGGTTACGGTCGTCTTTTGACCGATTGACTCGAAATTGAACACAAATGTTCTCCATACTGGCGAAAGAAAGACCAGCAGTTTTTATTGATTTTTAGTGAAATTTGGATTTTTGGTGAATATTTTAATGAAAAAAGTCGCCTTTTTCATGAAAACGTCGGGCGATTTTTTCAATAGCTTCCAGGTCTTTGGACCGATTGACTCGAAATTTCTCCCAGATGTGGCCCTATACTGGCTGAACGAGACACAGCAGTCCGCATTGGATTCGGGTGGAATTTGGATTTTTGGTGAATATTTTAATGAAAAAAGTCGCCTTTTTCATGAAAACGTCGGGCGATTTTTTCAATAGCTTCCAGGTCTTTGGACCGATTGACTCGAAATTTCTCCCAGATGTGGCCCTATACTGGCTGAACGAGACACAGCAGTCCGCATTGGATTCGGGTGGAATTTGGATTTTTGGTGAATATTTTAATGAAAAAAGTCGCCTTTTTCATGAAAACGTCGGGCGATTTTTTCAATAGCTTCCAGGTCTTTGGACCGATTGACTCGAAATTTCTCCCAGGTGTGGCCCTATACTGGCTGAACGAGACACAGCAGTCCGCATTGGATTCGGGTGGAATTTGGATTTTTGGTGAATATTTTAGTGAGAGGGACAATGTTTCATGAGGCTGGCTTAAGGCTGGGGCTAGGGTTAGGGTTAGGGTTAGGGTTACGGGGCTAGGGTTAGGGTTATGGGGCTAGGGTTAGGGCTACGGTCGTCTTTTGACCGATTGACTCGAAATTGAACACAAATGTTCTCCATACTGGCGAAAGAAAGACCAGCAGTTTTTATTGATTTTTAGTGAAATTTGGATTTTTGGTGAATATTTTAATGAAAAAAGTCGCCTTTTTCATGAAAACGTCGGGCGATTTTTTCAATAGCTTCCAGGTCTTTGGACCGATTGACTCGAAATTTCTCCCAGATGTGGCCCTATACTGGCTGAACGAGACACAGCAGTCCGCATTGGATTCGGGTGGAATTTGGATTTTTGGTGAATATTTTAATGAAAAAAGTCGCCTTTTTCATGAAAACGTCGGGCGATTTTTTCAATAGCTTCCAGGTCTTTGGACCGATTGACTCGAAATTTCTCCCAGATGTGGCCCTATACTGGCTGAACGAGACACAGCAGTCCGCATTGGATTCGGGTGGAATTTGGATTTTTGGTGAATATTTTAATGAAAAAAGTCGCCTTTTTCATGAAAACGTCGGGCGATTTTTTCAATAGCTTCCAGGTCTTTGGACCGATTGACTCGAAATTTCTCCCAGATGTGGCCCTATACTGGCTGAACGAGACACAGCAGTCCGCATTGGATTCGGGTGGAATTTGGATTTTTGGTGAATATTTTAGTGAGAGGGACAATGTTTCATGAGGCTGGCTTAAGGCTGGGGCTAGGGTTAGGGTTAGGGTTACGGGGCTAGGGTTAGGGTTATGGGGCTAGGGTTAGGGTTACGGTCGTCTTTTGACCGATTGACTCGAAATTGAACACAAATGTTCTCCATACTGGCGAAAGAAAGACCAGCAGTTTTTATTGATTTTTAGTGAAATTTGGATTTTTGGTGAATATTTTAATGAAAAAAGTCGCCTTTTTCATGAAAACGTCGGGCGATTTTTTCAATAGCTTCCAGGTCTTTGGACCGATTGACTCGAAATTTCTCCCAGATGTGGCCCTATACTGGCTGAACGAGACACAGCAGTCCGCATTGGATTCGGGTGGAATTTGGATTTTTGGTGAATATTTTAATGAAAAAAGTCGCCTTTTTCATGAAAACGTCGGGCGATTTTTTCAATAGCTTCCAGGTCTTTGGACCGATTGACTCGAAATTTCTCCCAGATGTGGCCCTATACTGGCTGAACGAGACACAGCAGTCCGCATTGGATTCGGGTGGAATTTGGATTTTTGGTGAATATTTTAATGAAAAAAGTCGCCTTTTTCATGAAAACGTCGGGCGATTTTTTCAATAGCTTCCAGGTCTTTGGACCGATTGACTCGAAATTTCTCCCAGATGTGGCCCTATACTGGCTGAACGAGACACAGCAGTCCACATTGGATTCGGGTGGAATTTGGATTTTTGGTGAATATTTTAATGAAAAAAGTCGCCTTTTTCATGAAAACGTCGGGCGATTTTTTCAATAGCTTCCAGGTCTTTGGACCGATTGACTCGAAATTTCTCCCAGATGTGGCCCTATACTGGCTGAACGAGACACAGCAGTCCGCATTGGATTCGGGTGGAATTTGGATTTTTGGTGAATATTTTAGTGACAGGGACAATGTTTCATGAGGCTGGCTTAAGGCTGGGGCTAGGGTTAGGGTTAGGGTTAGGGTTACGGGGCTAGGGTTAGGGTTATGGGGCTAGGGTTAGGGTTACGGTCGTCTTTTGACCGATTGACTCGAAATTGAACACAAATGTTCTCCATACTGGCGAAAGAAAGACCAGCAGTTTTTATTGATTTTTAGTGAAATTTGGATTTTTGGTGAATATTTTAATGAAAAAAGTCGCCTTTTTCATGAAAACGTCGGGCGATTTTTTCAATAGCTTCCAGGTCTTTGGACCGATTGACTCGAAATTTCTCCCAGATGTGGCCCTATACTGGCTGAACGAGACACAGCAGTCCGCATTGGATTCGGGTGGAATTTGGATTTTTGGTGAATATTTTAGTGAGAGGGACAATGTTTCATGAGGCTGGCTTAAGGCTGGGGCTAGGGTTAGGGTTAGGGTTACGGGGCTAGGGTTAGGGTTATGGGGCTAGGGTTAGGGTTACGGTCGTCTTTTGACCGATTGACTCGAAATTGAACACAAATGTTCTCCATACTGGCGAAAGAAAGACCAGCAGTTTTTATTGATTTTTAGTGAAATTTGGATTTTTGGTGAATATTTTAATGAAAAAAGTCGCCTTTTTCATGAAAACGTCGGGCGATTTTTTCAATAGCTTCCAGGTCTTTGGACCGATTGACTCGAAATTTCTCCCAGATGTGGCCCTATACTGGCTGAACGAGACACAGCAGTCCGCATTGGATTCGGGTGGAATTTGGATTTTTGGTGAATATTTTAATGAAAAAAGTCGCCTTTTTCATGAAAACGTCGGGCGATTTTTCAATAGCTTCCAGGTCTTTGGACCGATTGACTCGAAATTTCTCCCAGATGTGGCCCTATACTGGCTGAACGAGACACAGCAGTCCGCATTGGATTCGGGTGGAATTTGGATTTTTGGTGAATATTTTAATGAAAAAAGTCGCCTTTTTCATGAAAACGTCGGGCGATTTTTTCAATAGCTTCCAGGTCTTTGGACCGATTGACTCGAAATTTCTCCCAGGTGTGGCCCTATACTGGCTGAACGAGACACAGCAGTCCGCATTGGATTCGGGTGGAATTTGGATTTTTGGTGAATATTTTCGTGAGAGGGACAATGTTTCATGAGGCTGGCTTAAGGCTGGGGCTAGGGTTAGGGTTAGGGTTACGGGGCTAGGGTTAGGGTTATGGGGCTAGGGTTAGGGTTACGGTCGTCTTTTGACCGATTGACTCGAAATTGAACACAAATGTTCTCCATACTGGCGAAAGAAAGACCAGCAGTTTTTATTGATTTTTAGTGAAATTTGGATTTTTGGTGAATATTTTAATGAAAAAAGTCGCCTTTTTCATGAAAACGTCGGGCGATTTTTTCAATAGCTTCCAGGTCTTTGGACCGATTGACTCGAAATTTCTCCCAGATGTGGCCCTATACTGGCTGAACGAGACACAGCAGTCCGCATTGGATTCGGGTGGAATTTGGATTTTTGGTGAATATTTTAATGAAAAAAGTCGCCTTTTTCATGAAAACGTCGGGCGATTTTTTCAATAGCTTCCAGGTCTTTGGACCGATTGACTCGAAATTTCTCCCAGATGTGGCCCTATACTGGCTGAACGAGACACAGCAGTCCGCATTGGATTCGGGTGGAATTTGGATTTTTGGTGAATATTTTAGTGAGAGGGACAATGTTTCATGAGGCTGGCTTAAGGCTGGGGCTAGGGTTAGGGTTAGGGTTAGGGTTACGGGGCTAGGGTTAGGGTTATGGGGCTAGGGTTAGGGTTACGGTCGTCTTTTGACCGATTGACTCGAAATTGAACACAAATGTTCTCCATACTGGCGAAAGAAAGACCAGCAGTTTTTATTGATTTTTAGTGAAATTTGGATTTTTGGTGAATATTTTAATGAAAAAAGTCGCCTTTTTCATGAAAACGTCGGGCGATTTTTTCAATAGCTTCCAGGTCTTTGGACCGATTGACTCGAAATTTCTCCCAGATGTGGCCCTATACTGGCTGAACGAGACACAGCAGTCCGCATTGGATTCGGGTGGAATTTGGATTTTTGGTGAATATTTTAATGAAAAAAGTCGCCTTTTTCATGAAAACGTCGGGCGATTTTTTCAATAGCTTCCAGGTCTTTGGACCGATTGACTCGAAATTTCTCCCAGATGTGGCCCTATACTGGCTGAACGAGACACAGCAGTCCGCATTGGATTCGGGTGGAATTTGGATTTTTGGTGAATATTTTAATGAAAAAAGTCGCCTTTTTCATGAAAACGTCGGGCGATTTTTTCAATAGCTTCCAGGTCTTTGGACCGATTGACTCGAAATTTCTCCCAGGTGTGGCCCTATACTGGCTGAACGAGACACAGCAGTCCGCATTGGATTCGGGTGGAATTTGGATTTTTGGTGAATATTTTAGTGAGAGGGACAATGTTTCATGAGGCTGGCTTAAGGCTGGGGCTAGGGTTAGGGTTAGGGTTAGGGTTACGGGGCTAGGGTTAGGGTTATGGGGCTAGGGTTAGGGCTACGGTCGTCTTTTGACCGATTGACTCGAAATTGAACACAAATGTTCTCCATACTGGCGAAAGAAAGACCATCAGTTTTTATTGATTTTTAGTGAAATTTGGATTTTTGGTGAATATTTTAATGAAAAAAGTCGCCTTTTTCATGAAAACGTCGGGCGATTTTTTCAATAGCTTCCAGGTCTTTGGACCGATTGACTCGAAATTTCTCCCAGATGTGGCCCTATACTGGCTGAACGAGACACAGCAGTCCGCATTGGATTCGGGTGGAATTTGGATTTTTGGTGAATATTTTAATGAAAAAAGTCGCCTTTTTCATGAAAACGTCGGGCGATTTTTTCAATAGCTTCCAGGTCTTTGGACCGATTGACTCGAAATTTCTCCCAGATGTGGCCCTATACTGGCTGAACGAGACACAGCAGTCCGCATTGGATTCGGGTGGAATTTGGATTTTTGGTGAATATTTTAATGAAAAAAGTCGCCTTTTTCATGAAAACGTCGGGCGATTTTTTCAATAGCTTCCAGGTCTTTGGACCGATTGACTCGAAATTTCTCCCAGGTGTGGCCCTATACTGGCTGAACGAGACACAGCAGTCCGCATTGGATTCGGGTGGAATTTGGATTTTTGGTGAATATTTTAGTGAGAGGGACAATGTTTCATGAGGCTGGCTTAAGGCTGGGGCTAGGGTTAGGGTTAGGGTTAGGGTTACGGGGCTAGGGTTAGGGTTATGGGGCTAGGGTTAGGGTTACGGTCGTCTTTTGACCGATTGACTCGAAATTGAACACAAATGTTCTCCATACTGGCGAAAGAAAGACCAGCAGTTTTTATTGATTTTTAGTGAAATTTGGATTTTTGGTGAATATTTTAATGAAAAAAGTCGCCTTTTTCATGAAAACGTCGGGCGATTTTTTCAATAGCTTCCAGGTCTTTGGACCGATTGACTCGAAATTTCTCCCAGATGTGGCCCTATACTGGCTGAACGAGACACAGCAGTCCGCATTGGATTCGGGTGGAATTTGGATTTTTGGTGAATATTTTAATGAAAAAAGTCGCCTTTTTCATGAAAACGTCGGGCGATTTTTTCAATAGCTTCCAGGTCTTTGGACCGATTGACTCGAAATTTCTCCCAGATGTGGCCCTATACTGGCTGAACGAGACACAGCAGTCCGCATTGGATTCGGGTGGAATTTGGATTTTTGGTGAATATTTTAATGAAAAAAGTCGCCTTTTTCATGAAAACGTCGGGCGATTTTTTCAATAGCTTCCAGGTCTTTGGACCGATTGACTCGAAATTTCTCCCAGATGTGGCCCTATACTGGCTGAACGAGACACAGCAGTCCGCATTGGATTCGGGTGGAATTTGGATTTTTGGTGAATATTTTAGTGAGAGGGACAATGTTTCATGAGGCTGGCTTAAGGCTGGGGCTAGGGTTAGGGTTAGGGTTAGGGTTACGGGGCTAGGGTTAGGGTTATGGGGCTAGGGTTAGGGTTACGGTCGTCTTTTGACCGATTGACTCGAAATTGAACACAAATGTTCTCCATACTGGCGAAAGAAAGACCAGCAGTTTTTATTGATTTTTAGTGAAATTTGGATTTTTGGTGAATATTTTAATGAAAAAAGTCGCCTTTTTCATGAAAACGTCGGGCGATTTTTTCAATAGCTTCCAGGTCTTTGGACCGATTGACTCGAAATTTCTCCCAGATGTGGCCCTATACTGGCTGAACGAGACACAGCAGTCCGCATTGGATTCGGGTGGAATTTGGATTTTTGGTGAATATTTTAGTGAGAGGGACAATGTTTCATGAGGCTGGCTTAAGGCTGGGGCTAGGGTTAGGGTTAGGGTTAGGGTTACGGGGCTAGGGTTAGGGTTATGGGGCTAGGGTTAGGGTTACGGTCGTCTTTTGACCGATTGACTCGAAATTGAACACAAATGTTCTCCATACTGGCGAAAGAAAGACCAGCAGTTTTTATTGATTTTTAGTGAAATTTGGATTTTTGGTGAATATTTTAATGAAAAAAGTCGCCTTTTTCATGAAAACGTCGGGCGATTTTTTCAATAGCTTCCAGGTCTTTGGACCGATTGACTCGAAATTTCTCCCAGATGTGGCCCTATACTGGCTGAACGAGACACAGCAGTCCGCATTGGATTCGGGTGGAATTTGGATTTTTGGTGAATATTTTAATGAAAAAAGTCGCCTTTTTCATGAAAACGTCGGGCGATTTTTTCAATAGCTTCCAGGTCTTTGGACCGATTGACTCGAAATTTCTCCCAGATGTGGCCCTATACTGGCTGAACGAGACACAGCAGTCCGCATTGGATTCGGGTGGAATTTGGATTTTTGGTGAATATTTTAATGAAAAAAGTCGCCTTTTTCATGAAAACGTCGGGCGATTTTTTCAATAGCTTCCAGGTCTTTGGACCGATTGACTCGAAATTTCTCCCAGATGTGGCCCTATACTGGCTGAACGAGACACAGCAGTCCGCATTGGATTCGGGTGGAATTTGGATTTTTGGTGAATATTTTAATGAAAAAAGTCGCCTTTTTCATGAAAACGTCGGGCGATTTTTTCAATAGCTTCCAGGTCTTTGGACCGATTGACTCGAAATTTCTCCCAGATGTGGCCCTATACTGGCTGAACGAGACACAGCAGTCCGCATTGGATTCGGGTGGAATTTGGATTTTTGGTGAATATTTTAGTGACAGGGACAATGTTTCATGAGGCTGGCTTAAGGCTGGGGCTAGGGTTAGGGTTAGGGTTAGGGTTACGGGGCTAGGGTTAGGGTTATGGGGCTAGGGTTAGGGTTACGGTCGTCTTTTGACCGATTGACTCGAAATTGAACACAAATGTTCTCCATACTGGCGAAAGAAAGACCAGCAGTTTTTATTGATTTTTAGTGAAATTTGGATTTTTGGTGAATATTTTAATGAAAAAAGTCGCCTTTTTCATGAAAACGTCGGGCGATTTTTTCAATAGCTTCCAGGTCTTTGGACCGATTGACTCGAAATTTCTCCCAGATGTGGCCCTATACTGGCTGAACGAGACACAGCAGTCCGCATTGGATTCGGGTGGAATTTGGATTTTTGGTGAATATTTTAATGAAAAAAGTCGCCTTTTTCATGAAAACGTCGGGCGATTTTTTCAATAGCTTCCAGGTCTTTGGACCGATTGACTCGAAATTTCTCCCAGATGTGGCCCTATACTGGCTGAACGAGACACAGCAGTCCGCATTGGATTCGGGTGGAATTTGGATTTTTGGTGAATATTTTAGTGAGAGGGACAATGTTTCATGAGGCTGGCTTAAGGCTGGGGCTAGGGTTAGGGTTAGGGTTACGGGGCTAGGGTTAGGGTTATGGGGCTAGGGTTAGGGTTACGGTCGTCTTTTGACCGATTGACTCGAAATTGAACACAAATGTTCTCCATACTGGCGAAAGAAAGACCAGCAGTTTTTATTGATTTTTAGTGAAATTTGGATTTTTGGTGAATATTTTAATGAAAAAAGTCGCCTTTTTCATGAAAACGTCGGGCGATTTTTTCAATAGCTTCCAGGTCTTTGGACCGATTGACTCGAAATTTCTCCCAGATGTGGCCCTATACTGGCTGAACGAGACACAGCAGTCCGCATTGGATTCGGGTGGAATTTGGATTTTTGGTGAATATTTTAGTGAGAGGGACAATGTTTCATGAGGCTGGCTTAAGGCTGGGGCTAGGGTTAGGGTTAGGGTTAGGGTTACGGGGCTAGGGTTAGGGTTATGGGGCTAGGGTTAGGGTTACGGTCGTCTTTTGACCGATTGACTCGAAATTGAAGACAAATGTTCTCCATACTGGCGAAAGAAAGACCAGCAGTTTTTATTGATTTTTAGTGAAATTTGGATTTTTGGTGAATATTTTAATGAAAAAAGTCGCCTTTTTCATGAAAACGTCGGGCGATTTTTTCAATAGCTTCCAGGTCTTTGGACCGATTGACTCGAAATTTCTCCCAGATGTGGCCCTATACTGGCTGAACGAGACACAGCAGTCCGCATTGGATTCGGGTGGAATTTGGATTTTTGGTGAATATTTTAGTGACAGGGACAATGTTTCATGAGGCTGGCTTAAGGCTGGGGCTAGGGTTAGGGTTAGGGTTAGGGTTACGGGGCTAGGGTTAGGGTTATGGGGCTAGGGTTAGGGTTACGGTCGTCTTTTGACCGATTGACTCGAAATTGAACACAAATGTTCTCCATACTGGCGAAAGAAAGACCAGCAGTTTTTATTGATTTTTAGTGAAATTTGGATTTTTGGTGAATATTTTAATGAAAAAAGTCGCCTTTTTCATGAAAACGTCGGGCGATTTTTTCAATAGCTTCCAGGTCTTTGGACCGATTGACTCGAAATTTCTCCCAGATGTGGCCCTATACTGGCTGAACGAGACACAGCAGTCCGCATTGGATTCGGGTGGAATTTGGATTTTTGGTGAATATTTTAATGAAAAAAGTCGCCTTTTTCATGAAAACGTCGGGCGATTTTTTCAATAGCTTCCAGGTCTTTGGACCGATTGACTCGAAATTTCTCCCAGATGTGGCCCTATACTGGCTGAACGAGACACAGCAGTCCGCATTGGATTCGGGTGGAATTTGGATTTTTGGTGAATATTTTAGTGAGAGGGACAATGTTTCATGAGGCTGGCTTAAGGCTGGGGCTAGGGTTAGGGTTAGGGTTACGGGGCTAGGGTTAGGGTTATGGGGCTAGGGTTAGGGTTACGGTCGTCTTTTGACCGATTGACTCGAAATTGAACACAAATGTTCTCCATACTGGCGAAAGAAAGACCAGCAGTTTTTATTGATTTTTAGTGAAATTTGGATTTTTGGTGAATATTTTAATGAAAAAAGTCGCCTTTTTCATGAAAACGTCGGGCGATTTTTTCAATAGCTTCCAGGTCTTTGGACCGATTGACTCGAAATTTCTCCCAGATGTGGCCCTATACTGGCTGAACGAGACACAGCAGTCCGCATTGGATTCGGGTGGAATTTGGATTTTTGGTGAATATTTTAGTGAGAGGGACAATGTTTCATGAGGCTGGCTTAAGGCTGGGGCTAGGGTTAGGGTTAGGGTTAGGGTTACGGGGCTAGGGTTAGGGTTATGGGGCTAGGGTTAGGGTTACGGTCGTCTTTTGACCGATTGACTCGAAATTGAAGACAAATGTTCTCCATACTGGCGAAAGAAAGACCAGCAGTTTTTATTGATTTTTAGTGAAATTTGGATTTTTGGTGAATATTTTAATGAAAAAAGTCGCCTTTTTCATGAAAACGTCGGGCGATTTTTTCAATAGCTTCCAGGTCTTTGGACCGATTGACTCGAAATTTCTCCCAGATGTGGCCCTATACTGGCTGAACGAGACACAGCAGTCCGCATTGGATTCGGGTGGAATTTGGATTTTTGGTGAATATTTTAGTGACAGGGACAATGTTTCATGAGGCTGGCTTAAGGCTGGGGCTAGGGTTAGGGTTAGGGTTAGGGTTACGGGGCTAGGGTTAGGGTTATGGGGCTAGGGTTAGGGTTACGGTCGTCTTTTGACCGATTGACTCGAAATTGAACACAAATGTTCTCCATACTGGCGAAAGAAAGACCAGCAGTTTTTATTGATTTTTAGTGAAATTTGGATTTTTGGTGAATATTTTAATGAAAAAAGTCGCCTTTTTCATGAAAACGTCGGGCGATTTTTTCAATAGCTTCCAGGTCTTTGGACCGATTGACTCGAAATTTCTCCCAGATGTGGCCCTATACTGGCTGAACGAGACACAGCAGTCCGCATTGGATTCGGGTGGAATTTGGATTTTTGGTGAATATTTTAATGAAAAAAGTCGCCTTTTTCATGAAAACGTCGGGCGATTTTTTCAATAGCTTCCAGGTCTTTGGACCGATTGACTCGAAATTTCTCCCAGATGTGGCCCTATACTGGCTGAACGAGACACAGCAGTCCGCATTGGATTCGGGTGGAATTTGGATTTTTGGTGAATATTTTAGTGAGAGGGACAATGTTTCATGAGGCTGGCTTAAGGCTGGGGCTAGGGTTAGGGTTAGGGTTACGGGGCTAGGGTTAGGGTTATGGGGCTAGGGTTAGGGTTACGGTCGTCTTTTGACCGATTGACTCGAAATTGAACACAAATGTTCTCCATACTGGCGAAAGAAAGACCAGCAGTTTTTATTGATTTTTAGTGAAATTTGGATTTTTGGTGAATATTTTAATGAAAAAAGTCGCCTTTTTCATGAAAACGTCGGGCGATTTTTTCAATAGCTTCCAGGTCTTTGGACCGATTGACTCGAAATTTCTCCCAGATGTGGCCCTATACTGGCTGAACGAGACACAGCAGTCCGCATTGGATTCGGGTGGAATTTGGATTTTTGGTGAATATTTTAGTGAGAGGGACAATGTTTCATGAGGCTGGCTTAAGGCTGGGGCTAGGGTTAGGGTTAGGGTTAGGGTTACGGGGCTAGGGTTAGGGTTATGGGGCTAGGGTTAGGGTTACGGTCGTATTTTGACCGATTGACTCGAAATTGAAGACAAATGTTCTCCATACTGGCGAAAGAAAGACCAGCAGTTTTTATTGATTTTTAGTGAAATTTGGATTTTTGGTGAATATTTTAATGAAAAAAGTCGCCTTTTTCATGAAAACGTCGGGCGATTTTTTCAATAGCTTCCAGGTCTTTGGACCGATTGACTCGAAATTTCTCCCAGATGTGGCCCTATACTGGCTGAACGAGACACAGCAGTCCGCATTGGATTCGGGTGGAATTTGGATTTTTGGTGAATATTTTAGTGAGAGGGACAATGTTTCATGAGGCTGGCTTAAGGCTGGGGCTAGGGTTAGGGTTAGGGTTAGGGTTACGGGGCTAGGGTTAGGGTTATGGGGCTAGGGTTAGGGTTACGGTCGTCTTTTGACCGATTGACTCGAAATTGAAGACAAATGTTCTCCATACTGGCGAAAGAAAGACCAGCAGTTTTTATTGATTTTTAGTGAAATTTGGATTTTTGGTGAATATTTTAATGAAAAAAGTCGCCTTTTTCATGAAAACGTCGGGCGATTTTTTCAATAGCTTCCAGGTCTTTGGACCGATTGACTCGAAATTTCTCCCAGATGTGGCCCTATACTGGCTGAACGAGACACAGCAGTCCGCATTGGATTCGGGTGGAATTTGGATTTTTGGTGAATATTTTAGTGAGAGGGACAATGTTTCATGAGGCTGGCTTAAGGCTGGGGCTAGGGTTAGGGTTAGGGTTAGGGTTACGGGGCTAGGGTTAGGGTTATGGGGCTAGGGTTAGGGTTACGGTCGTCTTTTGACCGATTGACTCGAAATTGAAGACAAATGTTCTCCATACTGGCGAAAGAAAGACCAGCAGTTTTTATTGATTTTTAGTGAAATTTGGATTTTTGGTGAATATTTTAATGAAAAAAGTCGCCTTTTTCATGAAAACGTCGGGCGATTTTTTCAATAGCTTCCAGGTCTTTGGACCGATTGACTCGAAATTTCT